>NC_133177.1:16150000-16172500 GCF_049306965.1 Danio rerio | reverse complement strand
TGCTTTTTCATTGGGTTTTTCCATTAGCATAGTCATTAGCATATTCATACGGGGGAGGAGGCAGGGAGGGGTTTTGTGCTCGTGCATGTTGCGCTCAGTTTAACGTTCATTCAGATGTACAAAAGAATATGCGTGAGATTCGACGTACGCAGTGTTTCATACATCTGAATTTTTTTCTGTGCGTACGCAATGTTTTAGTAAGATTTCCACGCAAGTCTTCGTACATGAGGCCCCTGGTCACTTCAGTGAAATAGAGATAGTTATAGTTGGCAGGATGGCTCTGCTCTGGGCAAAAAACTCCAAGAGCCAGTCCATGCAGACATGAAAGGACAAAGGAGGGAAGAGCAGCAGCAAATCAACCCCCCATACAAGCACAAGTGCAAGCGCTTTCACGTTCTCCAGAGCTCGCGATACTGTGTGTAGTTTTTTTGTAATTGGTAACATTGGAGACTGTAAGGGTCTGCATATGTTCATATTAGCGCTGTCAAAATTAACGCGTTAACGCATGCGATTAATTTTAAATAATTAACGTGTTAAAAAAATTTTTATGCAATTAATGCAGTTCAGGTCTTTTTTACTTCCTGTTGTGGTGGACGTGTGTTCAACATGCAATAAATGTGGATAAGACCAAGGAAGCACTTTTTGAAGGCAAGTTCCAGTATAAAACAATTAGTTACATCACAAGTTATCCAGAGTTTCATGCAATTTCGGGTGTTTCATTTTTAACTTTCGACATCTGTTGTAAGTTGATACCGCATGGCGAACGGAAAGAAAATCCTTCGCATTTCGTGACTCGGTGTTCCTTTAAGGTAAGGTTCCTTTTAAGGCTACACGGTAGAATTTTAATAAGAGTATTATCTTAATCATATTAAAATCGGAGTATTGGTGTCTTGTGTAAATGTACTCAGAACGTCTGGTGAAGTCGCGAGCTGTCAAAGACAGGGCATTACTCTGCCTTTCAGCATGCGCCCTCCAAGTTTAGCGTGTTTCCTCATTAAACGCAACGAAAGCGTATGCTTCGCGTTGTTGTGTCAGAATCCTTGTGAAATACAGTAATACTTTAGGACGCTTAGTTTAGGACGCTTAACAAATTTGATGAACGTGATCTGCGTGTTGAATCTGAGGGGAGTCGCTCCAGTATGGAAGGCCGTTGGGGCCAAAACGTCTGCAGCGCGTTGTGTGTGTCTGTCTGTGTGTGTGTGTCTGTGTCAGGGGTGGAGTGAGTGACGTATCTGAGTAGGGGCGAGAGGGATATAGAATGTATTTAACGACCGGTTTGCAAGAAATTATTATTCATTTGCAGGCATTTAGGAGTCTCTGTGCACTTGCGGGATACTCCTAGTCTTAGCAACTGGATGAATGTAAAGGAGGATTAAGCTAAATTATTTCTACTCTATAATTAATGTTCTCAACTCACAGCAATAAAACTTTACAATGAGTGCAACAGTTTGTATTCTATAGTTTATTATTATGATTTTTCATTTTCAATATCTGCAATTCCTGTATTTTGGCATTTTTTTGCTGTCCACTTAGAATCCAACATTGAAATCAATGTTTTCTTTATTGGCATTGATTGTTTTGAAATTTAAATGTCATTAACATGCCTGTGTTTTAATTTCTGTAATGAATATGGCTGTCAAGCCAGGATCTTGATGGTTTATTATGGGTATGTTGTTTACATGAAGAAATCTGTGTTACAAGTTAAACAAAAATTTTATTAAACAATAATATTTTGAATTTAAATATTTTTTGTCTTGCGTTTACATTAATTTTACATTTAAATAGGCAAAATTACAAGTTTCAGTATTTTAAATGTGATTGATCACGATTAATTTTTTTAAAAAGGTGCGATTAATTAGTTAATTTTTTTAATCGATTGACAGCACTAGTTCATATATGTTGCATTTATTTTATATAATTGCAGACGCTACAGTAGGCTATTTCAGATTGATCTGCAGTTATAATCAAATCATGTTCATAGAACGATTAGTAATAAACATTTATACTCAAGTATTTGTGTATAAAGTATATATTTAGTAAGAAGTGCTTCTCATTTGAAATGTGAATGACCCATACAGTTTTACTTTGACATTACCTCAAGCAAGAAGGACACCGACCTAAACTTTCTTTTGTACATCACGCCCACCAAAAGGGTACCATTGGTAATGCAAGCCTGATAAAGGTGACCCGTACGAGTCATAGACTTGTGACATATCAAAACCTGATTAAGTATTGAAAAATATAGTAAATATATTGATATTGCTTACTTTTTCTTGTTTATTTGCTTCTTTGTGGAAGATCCTTTCTGTCCTTGATTTTGGTCTCCTTCCAGGAAGTCTAGTTTATCTGTCATTCCTGCAGGGCACAGACAGAGTAGATTATTATGGAGTAAAGAATATAAAACTCTATTACAAAGATTTTTTGAGTGATTCAACTATACCTTTCTGATATTTCTTTACAGCAGACAGCATTGCTTTCTTTTGTTTTTGCCTGTTCTGAATCACCTCAGTTTGAACCTGTAGAGCCGCATATTTAAATACATGATTTAATGAATTTAATATTTGAAGAGTATTAAGTTATTTTAAAACTGACCTTTTTGCCATATTTCCTCTGTTCTCTTAGCCTTTTGGCTTTTTCAGATTTCTCCATCACCTCTTGCTTGAGAAGAAGCTTTTTCCTAATCTGTTAAAACCAAATAAGAGAAAATTTAGGGACAAATCTTATAAAATAATATGACAAAAACACCTTTTGAATATCAATATTAATGTCCCAGATTGCAATAGACCCTTTTTCTCATGACAACACGCTGTGACCAGTTTGACTCCACACAGTGCATCTTTACTTCTACCTACACTGAACTACCCATAAAGAACTCACCCAGTCAGTGGTATACTTGATACAGATACAGTGACTACGGCTGTTTTCAGTTTAAAAAAAACTAAATTTACAGATCAGCCAGATGTGGCAAACAGGTTCAAATGCGTACACACACACACACACACACACACACACACATATATATATACATATACATATATATGAAAAAATGTGTCGTGGTAGTGATTCCATTTATTCAATTTTATACAGTAATCATGGAGAGTCAGGGCAAAAAAAATTGTTTCCCAGCGTGGAAATATGCTCATCATTTTAGTTTACTTGAGAAAATTATTTAAATTTTTTGTCAAATGCAAGCGTCTTTCTGGCTTAAAAGTTATATCCACTACGAAAAACTGCAACTTTTTCAAAGCACCTTCGAAAGTTATATGCCTCAACAAAGCTAGAAGCTAACTCTGCTAGTTTTTAACTGGACAGTTACCCAGGACCAGATGAACAAAGCCATGTTGTTGTATGTTGTTGAAAACATGGAGCCTGTCTCTACTCTGGAGTCACTCATTTTCAGGCAACTTGTTAGCATGATACCATGTCCAGGCGACACAGCAAATGGGACAAAAAACTTCTTCCAACTACTTAAATAAGAAATGTTCAATTATGGAAAGTGAGCTAAAGACAACATTTGATACGCTAAACAAAACATTTGTTCTGTCTTCAAGAAAAGCTTCCTTGGCATGACAGCTCACTGAATAAACACCACTATACTAAAAAAGGGTGGTTCAAGGGTAGACACGTATGACATTATTTCTGAAATCAATCACATTCATTCATTGTATGGGCCAGCAATGAAAGTTACAGCTACAGTTACTAACAACTTCGTTAAAGCCTTCCAAATGAATCAGTCAGTATCGCTCTCTGATGAAGAGGTTTCCTTCACAGATATCGCAGACACCTCCACAGAAGAAGGAATTGGTTTTACCACCACACCAGAGGTGTGACAAGATGCCTGTGAATGACAACATCAGGCTCAAGCTCCTGGAATGTGTAGGACTGCTTCTGGTTTAAGTAGGCTAAGGATACCTTCAGCACTGCGGAAACTGAGGTAATGACCTACTTGAAAACAGTCAAAACAGGGATGGGGAATCTAAATCAATTTCCCACAATAAAGGCAATTACTGCAGCTATTCCAACCATTGCAGCAGTTAAGAGTTTTCAGCCTGATATTCAATCCAAACTGTTGACCAAAAGTTTGAGAGACTTCTTTCCATGCAGTATAACCACTGGTTTAAAGACTAAAGCTCAACTCAAACATTCATTTAGGTCCTTGCCAGCCAGCAATTTTTGTTTTTTCTAATAAATAAGAACACATTTGTTATCTGTGCAGCAAAACTACTTATTATTTCAGCAGACAGTGATACATTTCTGTTACAATTACTATTTAAAATGTATAGTGTTACATTACTCAGAAAAAAGCTGAGATATTTCCTTAATCGACCAAGTAATCAAGTTAACTAACTAGTAACTTTTTTTCAGTATTTACCACAACACTGGTGATTATTGACTCTGCTGCCATTATAGTTTGTCAAGTTGCCAGTCACCAAATTATTATGCTCATTTTCTTACCTTCTGCATGTGCTGATCAGTCTTGGCCATCTCTGCAAAGTAATCGTCAGGTCTCTTAGTAGGGATCTTAAACTTTTGCAACTTTGGTAACGCTGCTAAAACTGTTGCTTGGGCCTGCCGGTAGCTGAAACAAATTCACATTTAATGCAGTGCATCTAGAAAGAATTTGCAGCAACTATTTCACAATTTTATTTCATGTAACAGCATTATTCCAAAATGACTGAAATCATTAATTCCACAAAATTCAACAAACAATACCCCACAATGACAATGTGAAAAGAACTAGTTTGCACTCTTTGCATGGTGCAGACACAATGCTCAATTGGTACTAATGGGCCCAAATTGTGGCCCAAAAAATATGCCCCACACCACCAGCCTGAACCTTTGATACAAGGCAGGATGGATCCATGCTTTTATGTTGCTTATGCCAAATTCTGACCCTACCATCCGAATGTTGCAGCAGAAATCAAGACTCATCAGACCAGGCATCATTTTTCCAGTCTTCTATTGTCCAATTCTGGTGAGCCTTTGCAAATTGTAGCCTTAGTTTCCTGTTCTTAGCTGACAGGATTGGTACCCAGTTTGGTCTTCTGCAACTGTAGCCCATCTGCTTCAAGGTTTGACGTGTTGTGCATTCAGAGATGTGCTGCATCCCAATTCGGACACTTATACTACGCCGTAAAAGTATGTATTTTTTTGAGAAGGAAAAATATATACTTTGAGTGTGTAACGAGTCTTTCATGCAGAGAAATCTCCTCAGGTCTTTGGATAATTATCATTCAGATGTTAATGTCCAAAGACGTTTTTATAGAAGTTCAGTATTGCTGTTGCAGATGAATTGTAACATAGAAAACACAAATAAAAAGTTTTTCTTTTTTTAAATTGACTATTTTGTGTCTGGCACATTAAACATTGCATTTTAAAATACTGATTTATTTTAACAATCGAACATATTAATAACAGAACATAACAACACAGCATCTTCACGCACCTGCAGTGCTTCCAACAGCATAGAAAACCAGAAGAAACTAAAGAAAATTAATTAAAATAAAAAGCCCTGCCCTGCTTTTTGTAACCAGTTTTGTTGTTTAAATATGATATTGCATTTATTTGCATACATGCTTTTTAAGCTTTAAAATGAAAGCTAAAGCCTATTTGTTGTGTTTATGATGCAGATCCAGAAGGCTATCAGCATAGACGCTGGTGAAATGTGATTTAGCGTGTTTATGTTGTGATGTGTCTACAACATTTATTAGATTTGCTAGGAATATTTCTGAATTAACCTGTTACAAATGCACCCTTTCGGTTAACGGGTAATCGATTATTTTGAGCATCCTTAGCCCAAAACGCAATGTATTGTGGGCAATATTAGCAGTTAAAGTAGGAGGCAGAGTTTTTACCGGAAACAGTAAACCATTCGGGAACCTTCAGTATACACATTTCAACACACTACGATTTGGGATATACTAATTCTATTTTCAAATGCTATTTAGGACAGAAAGTATGTGAATTAAGATGCAGCAAAACTTTTCTGCATACCTTGCTTGTGACAGGTGGTTATTTGAGTTACTGTTGCCTTTCTATCAGCTCGAACCAGTCAAGGTTTTGCGCCCACAGAACTCACACTAACTGGATATGTTCTCTTTTTTGGACCATTCTCTATGAACGCTAGAGATGGATGTAAGTAAAAATCCCAGGAGATCTGCAGTTTTTGAAATACTCAGACCAGCCTGTCTGGCACCAATAACCAAGCCATGTTTAAAGTCACTTAAATCGTTGTTGCCCCCCATTCTGATGCTTGGTTTGAACTGCGGCAGATCGTCTTGACCATGAGTTGCTACCATGTGATTCACGGATTAGAAATTTGCATTAATGAGCAGTTGGGCATGTGTACTGTGGAAATATAAATTTCTATCATCTAATTCCAAATGAACAATAATCTACGTATAACTGAAAAGTTATATTATCTGGTTTTTAATTATATTATTTCATTGACATGCCAGCTAGGAGGGTGATTTAACCTTTGCCTTGCTGACTACAGGCTAAGCCAAAGTGATGCAATTATCAGTTTCACAGCATGGGGTGTCTATTGTTTTACTCTTTTCAATCAAATGGTCAGGAGGTTTTGTCTCCAGAACATGATAAGATCAGGCCGGAAAAAGCAGTTTACCATGCTGACTCCAACCCTTAATTTGCATGCTTTGTTTAGCTAAATCCCCTCCTCCTAAGAACACAATATAGACATGAAATTCAGACTAATTCAGACTTGTGTGAGACTTGTGTAAGACTTGTGAAAGAACTTGCAGACTGCGGACCTCTAGTAGGCTCTTGCAGACACATGGAAATCTAAAAGACGCTGTATGACTGCAGATTAACCAACACGTCTCAATAAAGGAATTCTGCTTGTTTCGAGTCTCCTGGACTGGGTTCTTCTCTTTTTTTCACTCTTTTTTTTTTTTACAACAACTTGGTGCCGTGACGCGGATAGAGACTGAAATCATCAAATTCTCAACAATTTGCTACAAAAGACTGAAATCTACCTGAAATTCAACTTGAACCATCAAGATCAAGGAAACTTCTTCAGACGGAATCTTCAGCTCAACGGCAATTTGAAGTCACTCAGCGGACGTCACAAATTCTCAACTATTTGCTGACTGCAACCCTGATGAACATTGAAGCTACCTGAATACAAAGATCAGATCACTCCAGACTGAATCTTTTCAGCTCAACCTCGATTTGGTGAGTTTCACTCTATCAAAAGAACCATACAGACCAGTCTATACACATGGTTATTCTCTGCTCCATCAGAGAAAAGTTAACAAACAGCTGCAGGGTTTGTTTAACAAAAAGTTATTCTCTATTTCATTAGAGAAGTAACAGTTTATCCTCTGTTCAGACAGAGAAGTAAAGCCTTACGTGCTATTTTCTTTTAAAAAGTTATCCTCTCTTCAGAGAAGTTAAGCCTTATGCGCTATTTTCTTTTCTTTTATTTCGTTTTCCCTCTGTTCAACCAGAGAAGTTTAAGTTTAGCTATACAAGCTAATTGATGTTATCTCTTGTTCAGGCAGGAAGTTTTAGCAACATGTGCTAATATTGTTACCCTCTGTTTCGCCAGAGAAGAAATTACTACACTTTCATCTGAAAAGTTTTAGTATTTTTACTTTGTGATAATAAGCTCACAAAATGTTCAGACAGAATACAAGACTGATCACTACAACTGAAAAAGGTGGTTTAACATCTCCTTTATTGTCAGATCAGGATTTTAAATCGCTGCCAAGACAGCACATGGACTCAATAACAGAGTCAGTCAGGCTAAATTTGACAAAGAAATTTAGCATTGACCCAGATAATGTTTGGACATTAGATGAATGCAAGAAAGTGCTTGATGCATGCATTCGCAAAAACAATGTAAAAGGCATTATCTGCTGTTACAGAGAATTCAATTTATCTCGAGCTAAACAACAAGCTTAAGCTAAATCAGAATTAGAAAAACAGATCCAAGAGCTTCATGCTGAGATAACCTCATTAACAAAACAACTGAACCTAAAGAAATCAAAAACTGACATTAAAGAGGTTAGTCAGCCTGATAATAAACATCCTGACTTACAAATTGTCTCTGAAACAGACATTTCCATCCAGTCAGATAGCGATTTACCTATAGGCTCAGTAGAGGTTTGTGGTGCCAGAAGATCTAAGAGAACTGAGAGTTCACACAACAACACTTCTGTTGTTCAAATTCAAACAGTTTCCAGAACACTAGGACCTAAAGAAATAGACAGACTGTCTCAAAGCTTACCATCAGCACGCACAAATTTTTCAGAGTTTAGCAGAGCACTAATCAGCAAAATGCGTCTTTATGACATGACATTAACAGAAGTCACCCAGCTAATGTCTCAAATTCTCACTGAATCTGAATTCAACAGTTTTGAGCATACTGTGACCTCTAAATTACAACATGCCAGTAAGGATGATTTGAGAGAGGGTGTTTTGAAAGCTCTAAAGAACATTATTGGCCCAAAGATTGACTGGTCAAAAGTGACTTGTTGTGTGCAAAGGAAAGATGAATCTGTGAATGAATTCACTGAGAGATTTTGTCAATCCGCCATAACTTACAGTGGATTATCTGATAATTCGGACAGTGTGCTAAATGATAAGGGACCCCTAGTCCGCATCTGGTCAGATGGCCTTGCAACTGAATACAGACAAGCTTTGCCATTTCTTAACATCACCTGGTCTTCCACCACTCTCAGAAATAATCTGAACAGTTTAGCTTTGCGGGAAAGAGACTCGTACATCAAAGACAGAGTCAGATTTGAAGCAGCCGCCACTAAGGTCAACACAGAAAAGACATCAAATCACAAATGTCTTAGGAAAAATATCTGTTGTCATTACTGTGGTAAAAAAGGACATTGGATGAGGGAGTGTAGAAAGGATAAAAAGAACTTTAAAGAGATGAACAGGGTAAATCAACTTCTGAACAGTTTGCTAAATGCCCTCAACATACCCCTCCCCTCATCACTAAATCCATTGAGCTGTCCAAAAAGATGCTAACCATTTTTGGCTGTGAGTGCTTAATGTCCCAGTTCATTTAGAATTAAGATGAAAGACTCTTTGTAAAAAGACACAAAGGAAACTTCTTCCTTTGTATTAGGGAACTCTGCTTAAGTCCACTTACAGCCTTGAATGTGTTTTAACACATATTTTCAATCACTACCCATTCAATGTTATGATGTCTGATAGGACTGATATTTATTGAATGATAGTTTGTGTCTCACATTTTAAAAGTTTGCCCACCACACTCAGGGACAGAACAGGACACACAAACCAGTGAGGAGCCCAGGGCAGAACTGAAAGCAACAGGCTTCAGGGGCCGCACCCTGTGGTGAAGACTCCCTTTTTCCCCATTTATCCTCACCTCACTGTTTTATAGGTGTCATAACTTTAAGATTAGGAGACAGAAAATACACAACACTATACGATCACCAACTTAACACAACCACTATACGATCACCTGAATAACCAGACACATGAACTGTATGATCATACAAGTCTATGCATGAATACTGCTGGTCTGCTGTTTCCTTGTTTTCTTGTGTGCAGGTAAACACAAACACTGCATCTTCTCAGAAACACTCTGAACCAGAGCATCACTACGGAGATCCATGAATGATAGGAAGTCATCAGATCAACTCTGTGCTGGAGAAGAACCACAAGAAACACACCTCACAAAAGACTGAACACTATTCACAAGCCATGGACTTTCAGAAGATCTACAGTTTAACTACATGATTTTTGTGTCATCATGTAGGATTTATGACATTACAACTGATTGTCATAAACGTGTGAACAGTTTTAGAAATCTACACTTACATCTACGTAGATATTGAAATGACACAGAATAAGTTAAATGTGCCTGTAACTTTTCAAGTTACATGACTAGAAGATGGGGCTTCTGTTATCAAACAGAAGCCATTGAATGGTTTTAGGAAAGCTTACAAATTTATATTTTTTTTGTGAGAGTTTTTAAATAACTCTCAAAGGGGGAACTGTGGAAATATAAATTTCTATCATCTAATTCCAAATGAACAATAATCTACGTATAACTGAAAAGTTATATTATCTGGTTTTTAATTATATTATTTCATTGACATGCCAGCTAGGAGGGTGATTTAACCTTTGCCTTGCTGACTACAGGCTAAGCCAAAGTGATGCAATTATCAGTTTCACAGCATGGGGTGTCTATTGTTTTACTCTTTTCAATCAAATGGTCAGGAGGTTTTGTCTCCAGAACATGATAAGATCAGGCCGGAAAAAGCAGTTTACCATGCTGACTCCAACCCTTAACTTGCATGCTTTGTTTAGCCAAATCCCCTCCTCCTAAGAACACAATATAGACATGAAATTCAGACTAATTCAGACTTGTGTGAGACTTGTGTTAGACTTGTGAAAGAACTTGCAGACTGCGGACCTCTAGTAGGCTCTTGCAGACACATGGAAATCTAAAAGACGCTGTATGACTGCAGATTAACCAACACGTCTCAATAAAGGAATTCTGCTTTTTTCTAGTCTCCTGGACTGGGTTCTCTTTTCTTTTTACTCATTCATTTATTTTTTTTACAACAGTACCTAATAAAGTCGTCTGTGAGTGTACACAAACATGTGTGTATGCACTCACTGGCCACTTTATTAGGTCATATATATATATATATATATATATATATATATATACACACACACACACACACACACACACACACACACACACACACACACACACACACACACACACACACACTAGGCTTGGGCGGTATTACGGTATTATGGTATACTGCGGGATCTAAAAATAGCAACGGTGTCAGTTTCAATACCGTTATACCGTCATAAAATATTAAATATCCTTTATTTAATGCCTACAAAAACGTATGTGTGGTTGTCATCACGGGCCAGTGTGGAGGAGAGAGGGAGAGGGAGGGGGAGAGAGGTGACGTAACGAGTCGCGCTCCAAAGTGTCCTGCAGTTTGGCAGTATTTTGACTGAACAGAAGGGAGACGTGGTTAATATGAACGAGGTCTGCATTAGAGCTGAAGATCTTTGCCCGAACCCGGCGAGACCCGAAAAAATCCAAATCCCTGCATTAAAATCCATCCCTGCAAAGGTGAAACAAATTATGACGAAGTAGTAAAAAAAAGCTAATTTTGACGGCGGTCAAGTCAGTCACTAGTTCAGAAGAAACAGTCATTCCAGCCCTAAACCGCAAGCTGACAGGTAAAAAGACGAGGCCACTCGCTACAGTGAAACTGCTGTCATGGAAAATTAAATGGATGTTCCTGACTGGTAGAAGATGAACAAACAATCCTACCCAAAACTTCCAAAATCAGCCAGATCAGAACTCTGCATCTCGGCCTGTAGCCGCAAGAAAGGGTGTTCAGTGCTGCTGGACGCACCATGAGTGCAAGACTGCGCTAAAGCCAGTGGATTTAATAATGTTCCTCCACAAACACACGTAGCCTAATCTTGGTGAGTATAGGGTTTTTAAATTATAAATAAATATTAATTAAACCATACAATCATAATGTAGACAGAGTATACAGGCTAATGGTGGCATTATTATTTTAATATTCAGCTTCACCGCCGCCTTAATGCCAGATTGTGAAGAGAAGTGGAGAAACAAATCTTGCAGAGCCTTTATCTTAATTTTGTTATTGCCAAAATACCCGTCATCATTTAGTTTATTTTAATTTGATTTGTTAGGCAATATTTCTTTTCATTGGTGTGTTGGCCAATTTAAAGGCTAAGTGTATGTACACAGGCCTATTTAGAGTGCTGAGATGTTACGATACTACAGAGGACTTATTTTATTTCTTTGTTCCAACTTCCAAGTGGCTTATAGTATACGTTTGTTACGAATAAATTGTTAAAACATATAAATGACTCATTCTTGAAAAAATGCATTAGAGCTGTGTGCATGAGCACATTTGAATAATGTCGGGCTGTAAACGGGTTCTGGCTTTATAAAGCTGTCAATCAAAATGTACCTGTCGGACTCGGGACCTATCGGGTATAATTTTAATGGCCCAATTACAGCTCTCTGCATTCCTGTTGCTGTTCCGCGGGAGCCGGCCAGGTTTCTTACGGTGTGGGAGTAAATTTCTGAATAAATCACGGGAGGTGTAAGAGAGAGAGATGCTGTGTGTCGCTTGGCGCTCTCTCTCTTTCTGACCGCTAGCCTAAGTTCACAGAAGGCATTCAGTTTCTGAATGGTTTAGGCTCAAGCCAACAGTTTGGTGATGCTGTCTGAGCCTTACGTCATAATTTTTTATTATTACGCCGGTAAAACCGGATACCAGGGTAAAATGTGGAGGCGTTTTGACAGTATCAAAATTTGGATACCGCCCAAGCCTAACACACACACACACACACACACACACACACACACACACACACACACACACACACACACACACACACACACACACACACACACACACACACACACACACACACACACACACACACACACACACACACACACACACACACACACACACACACACACACACGACTGATGTTTTTGCTCTCTAAACACAATAATGACTGATGTCTAAAGTTAAAAATATCTTGAAAATGTTTTTAAAACAACAACTTACATTAAGCCGTTTAAATGATCACATTAATCATTTGACTTTCTGCTAAGAGGAGGCAGCTTTGTTCACCTGTTTAGAAGAGGAGCACCAACAGCAAAAATGCATGCAACAGGCTGCATGTGTAATAGAAAGGACTCAAAATTAAACAACTGTTTATGGGCGTACTCAGACTATGCTATCCGAATAGTGCCCGGGCCCGTTTCCCAGATCGTTTGAGAAGTGCAAGTGCTCTAAATCGGGCTCAGGTACGGTTCACTTGGCCGGCCCTGGCCCGGTTGGAAGAGGTGTGCAAGAGTGCGGTTCACTTGAGCACGAAACTGAAGGCAAAACCATTCTTTTAAGAGACTGTTTGATATGGATTTATTAATCATTCTTACTGTTTAATGAAGGCAAACTGTCGTAGATTATTAAAGACGCAAACCCCTCACTGCACCACAGCTGCACCTTCAGCAAACCTCCTACAACCTGTACATAGCGAGTATGCCCAAAACGTTGTCAGAGAAGCACTGAATTGTGCGTTTAAGCAGAGGTCACTCAACAGTTATTATTAAGTTTGTTGCACCAAAAATAGTGGGCTTGGCTAAAAACAGCTAACATCACTGTTGATGGGTAATGTACATGTGAGAGAATTTGTGAGTTGTAGTCTGAGCTTTAACCGGGTCAGTTGCACAAATGTGATTCAATATTTACTATTGGTCTCAGTAAGTAGAGCCCTGCAGGGTAAAACTGGTTTCTTGGAAAAAAATAAAAATAAACATGCAATCACTATGATCATTTTGTCAATTTTACATTTTCACAGATTCACATACCACTGTAAGGTATAACATGGAAAAGTAAACAATTTAAGCCACAAGTTTATTATATATAATGTTTTACTTACAAGTACATCTCTCTCTGAAAGTCATCTTCTGCATTTATTTCTTTACTGCCTTCAGGTTGTTGTGCTCGGCCCTCTGCTTTTGCAATGATGTTAACAGCAGGGGGATTGGTGAGGTCCAGTCTTTCAATCCATGGCAGGTTTTTCTTGAACTCAGCTAGGCATTTATTCAAACCCTCCTGAATGGAATATAAATAATAAATTAATAAAATAATAAATAAAATAATATAAATATTTGACATGCCAAAGGGCTAAAAATCAAAACCTGTCTAAAAAGTGAAAGGTATTTAGTTGCAAAAATTGGCAAATCAGTGGAGGGAAACGAACACTAAATTGGCATTATTGTCCTTGAGCAACACGCAGCAAGGTCTCATTACTCAACGATTTACCATTTTTAAATCAGTTCAGACGTCCATTTATAAAGACATTAAGTCATTTTTAATAAATCATCCATCTCAACAAATTTATTTAAAGGGCTCTTATTTTACCCCATTTACAACACGCAATATTTTTTTTTATAAATACAAAAGAAATCAGGAACATTCAAAATAAGGCTGTCAAAAAAAAAATTTTCTTTGATGCACCACGATGCAGATGCAAACAATTTGGTATCGGTTTAGTAATAATCATAAATGTTTATTATGTACTGATGTATTATGTACTGCACGTTTTGCCCTCTATAAGCTACAATAACAAACGCCTGACATCGCTAACATCCGTATCCTTCAAAGCTGTTTAGAATTAAACATTTAGAGATGGTGTGACACAACGCTTACTTCTTTGTACCTTCAATGCACCTCTTGGTGCTTCTTAAAGGGCCATGAAACCCCCTCGTTTCAGCAGGGTGTTTTCACACCTCTACTTTGGGAAAAAGTCAGAAAAGTGGGCGTGTCCAGCTCTGTTTAGGGAGTCTATTTGGGCATGCGCGAGTTTTAGAGTCAAAATACACACACATACACACAGGAGAAAGTGATGGTGTTTAACCTACATGGACATCTGTAGTCTAATTATTTTCCAAATTATTAAATGTTGGACTTTAACTGCAGAGATATTTGATTCGAGGATCTGCTCTAAGCGTGTATTTTTCATGCAATGTTTGATACCGCATGGCGAATGAGAGAAAAAAACCCTCAGCATTTCCCGGAAACTTAGATGCACACGGCAGGTATCGTCATAAAGCCGTGTGTGTTATTCCGGTCACTAAATGCGGTGAAAATCCTACACAAGGTTAAAGTTTGGTTGTGGTGCTAACATGTTTACACTCGGTGCAATAGTTTGTTTGATACGAACAAACTGAATAAACAAAGAGCACTAGTCGCTCACTTACCCAATCTGTACAGACAGGACAATCACCAGCACATAGAGCCGCGTCTTTATTAAGAGGAGACTACAAGCAAATCCGGATCTCAGCGTTTGCAGATGAGAACAGCTCTCAGGTAAACAATAATCCTCCTTAGACACGTAAGTAATTGTTGTCGAGCGTCGCGTACGCTGTTAATCCATTGCGTGAGTCTGAGCTCTCACAGAGAGAAAATGAAAACGAAACTTAACTGCAGCAAACTATAAAAGCAACACTTCACGCTTGTTTTGCCAACACAACGTGGCGTCTCTGCCGTCTAAACACTGTGACAGTAATGAATGTTAATAAAGTTGCACAATAGAGCGCGCTGATTGGTTTGAACCAAGCCTTACTCATGCATTAATGCAACACACTGTAAGACGTAATAAGACACACTCTGGCACAGGCGTCCAGTCTGCACGCTGGAATACAACGCTATTATGTCATGACCGTGATGCAGCTTTAAAAATTCGTTTCAAACTGGAAGTACGAAGTTGCTTGAAATAACGCAAAAACAACCAATTTACACTTTTTAGTGAAATATAGGTGTCCTAATAGTGTTTTTAGCAGTGTGGGACACATATACGACTGCCAACCGCTCAAAAAATTGTTTTGGTGTTTCGTGACCCTTTAAGGGCATCACACAGTGGATGCGCCGCTCAGAGCCGCAGCATGTCGCGCACATGACAGTTGATAGTATCACACACCAGACATGCACATTCGCATGTTACTTAAAATGACACTATTCAGTTGGCTCTTTGTGGCTCGGCAGATATATGAACAGTCATGAGTCGGGCCTGGGTGCCGTGGACAGTCACTGACTTGCGAATTCTAAAATGAATGGCACTACGTGTCGCTTCTGGTGTGTGACCTGCTTTATGTTCTTGTCGCAGCATCCATGGCACCGGAATTAGGCACCGAAGTTTATATGCTGATTCGGTCTAGTGCAAATGGCACCAGGTTTCAGTACCCAACCCTAATTAATATACAATACATTAGGCTAATTAATACATTAAGACATTGAAGTCATGTAGGAAAACAAAAGACAACCAAATGTTCCCCCTGTTGGCAAATGTAACCAAAAAGTATCTTTAGCCTGTAACATTGTTGTGTTTTTTCCCATTAAAGTTCTGTGTTAAGTGTTTTTTTTTTTTTTGTAGTTTCCTTGTCGTCCATTCAAACAATTGATGCCGAAATGGCAATTCCAGCAAAACTGAAAGTGTAATACGCACACATTTATAAGCTATTTAAAAGCAGAAAAAAAAAGAGAAGACCCCCACCCCTACGGTGATACTGGTATTAACAGTGTTGTCAGAAAATTTCCTCATCTTCACAACCCTACTGATTAGTAAAGCGACATTTAGTCTATTTGTGAAGTTCATAAAAATGTAATGGTTTAATTATTATTATACTGTTTCAAACAGTTAAAGTTATTTAATATTTAACTACATTATTATAGGGTGTATTTTGTTGTTTTATCAACAAAAGTTAAACAATAAACATGGACGTTTGTACGGATATTTTAACATAGTTTTTTGGTCTTTGTTATTTCTTTTTTTTTTTTTACATAAAATGTAACTTAACTTAGGCTACTTGGGTACATATAGAGGTGTAATTTGTTGGTTGTACGTTAGGGACATTTTTGACAGGGAATATTGTCCTCACCACAATAAAAATAAACAAACAAACAACCAAATAAATAAAGCACCTTGCAGAAAGGATACAATAAAGGAAAAGGATGCTCTTAATCATTCTTCATTATCTGACTCATACAATAAACCTATATTACGCCGACAAGAACAAGCTCTAAAACGTAGCGTCTAAAGCGATGAGTTCTAAATCTGTTATTAATATTATTTATTAATATTAAAGATCATAAACACAAACTGTGTTGCAGGGCTGCTCGATTTTGGGAAAAATCATTATCATGATTATTTTGATTATTATTGTAATCATGATTATTTAAAACGATTATCAGCTAAAGCCGAATCGTAACCTAACCATGAAACCAGCATAGGTTCATACCCCTAATTCAAAAACTGCCTCAACCAAATTATCTTAAATGTATTGTTCATAGAAGAAAAGTTGAAAATATTCAGACCCCATGACCAAAATTTTCCAAAGAAAAAAATCAAAAAACATCCGATCAACCTCAGCACAAAAGGATTTATTCACATACATACAGCGAGAGAGCAAAACTTTACTGAAAATACTAATCAAAACTTTATTTACCTCGAATATTATAATCTTTACAACTATTGACACCCAAACAAAGAGACAGAAAAGGACTTTATGGAAAACAGCTCACATTAGTCAAAATTTAAAGTTAAGCCAGAAGCTTTTAAAACACTTTAATAGAATTAATGGCTTAAGAGATCTGCGACTCTTCCTTCAGAAAGTGAGTGGTGTCGTGTTTTAGTTGGTTTATAAGAAAATGATTATCTGATCTAAATAATAGCTTGTAAACTACTATTCAACAAATGAGGAAAAAGTTTGGTTGCTTTTACAAAAGGCAAAGAGAAACTCAAACCAACTTCTGTAAATATTATAGGGGACTTTAAGATTAATGGAGCAGGTAACATTTTTTTACAAGTGCGAATGGAGTTAAGAAAATATATCAAAGTTGAAGTTGTGCAACTACTGTAAATTAAATGCGCTCAAGAGCATCAAAAGCTTTATAAAAGCAAAAAATAAATAAATAAACACACACACACACACACACACACACACACAAATGAATAAAGCTTTACACAACAAATTCTACATAATCTAACAAACCGAAGAACCTTGCTTATTTCTATTTTCCCCTATGCAAAACACTTTAATACAACAACAATAAAAACAATATTTAAAGGCATATGTGCCTTTTTACACATGCCTTTCAGTATAAATGTTAAACGTATTATTAACTAAACCGTGTAAAAGCAGCTCTAATCAACTTACCACATTGTTGATGGTCTTCTTTTGCTCATCCTGAGGGATATTCAATCCAGGTTTGAGCAAACCCTTAGCGAAAGCTTCTTGCAGCTGAACAGAGAGCATTAAGTTATTAGACATGTCTATTAAAATCTGAAAACGTTTCTTAATTATTTTGACTAACATTCTAACAGTCTAATGTTTTCTAAAATGATATTGTTAAAGAAAACGTCCAAATATAAAAACAACTTTGCCTCAATGCGTTGGCATGTCCAAGTAATATAAATACTATTCTACCATGCCCGAAATAAACACGTGTGAAGCGGAACATATTCTTACCTCGTCGTCAGATAATTCATCGTCGTCTTCGTCGAAATGCAACCCCAACTGAGGATCCTCGTCTATTTCTATCATAGTCAAAGAATATACAATGAAAATACAAACGTACGTACGGCCACAAAATACTTCACATGTGGAAAGCACACTACAAGTGTTTGTAAATCAAAGTCCTGACGGAAACACAGACTAACAACAAACGGTTCCGCAGCTGCAGCTGCTTCTGCTACTTCTTCGTCTTCTTCTTTCAGCTGGTATCCATAAAATGCATTACTACCATCTGCTGTTTTTACTTAAGCTTCGTTCTTATTTATTATATTCGTCTTTCCAGTCTAGTTCACTATGGACGCTTAAAATTTGCACAAACAATCTGAATTTGAACTTTATTTCTTTTTATTTTTTGAACTTTTACACTTTATTTCATTTGAATTATTCATACATTCATTTATTTTCCTTCGACTTAGTCCCTTTTTGCATCAGGGGTCACCACAGTCAGGCCCGGATTAAGAACTCAGGGGCCCCTGGGCACATTGTCTTGTAAGGCCCCCTAACTGGCCATATATATATATATATATATATATATATATATATATATATATATATATATATATATATATATATATATATATATTTTTTTTTTTTTTTTTTTAAGGTTATTTTAATGTATTGCTTTTACAAACTTATATAGCATATTATTTCCATGGCATATAACGCACAATGCTTCTCCAATCCAGTTCTATGAATCTGAGTCTTTCATAATACAAACACTGATTTACTGTCTCTCTCCTCCTCTCCCTGTATTTTCTCTACTCTTCTCGTGATGAAGACTTGATTATAAACCTAAAAGTATCCGAAATCACACGCACTATACCTCTTCTCTCCCGTCTCTCTCCTCTTCTGGGCCTTTCTCTCTCTCTCTCCCTCTCTCTCTCCTTTTCTGTCTGTCTCTCACACGATGAATCCAGTCCGCGCTGCGCTGCCGTTAGCCTCCTCCGCCTGGTTAATGCTATCTCATCATTTAAAGTTACCATAACGTCTTCTTCTGTACCCTCATTCTCCTGATCATGGGTCTGTTTAAATATGGTGTGTATGGAAAATGCCTCAATAAAGATGCCTCCTCTCCTCTTTCTCTCGCGTTTGCTAAATCCACTTGTCCTCTCATTTTTGATCTATGACAGATATAACGTTACACTACAGTCCGCTCAGTTTAGTGCGGGTTATTACAAAACTGACGTTTCCGCGCTTGACCAATTACAGCATTCTGTTTAGTTAAAGAAAAAAATGCAGTTTAAATATAATAATAATATTAATGTGTGATCGCGATTTTTTTGCTCAGAGGAAATACAGTTGTCTGAGCAATATAGTTTTTGCAGAGAGGGAGGCGCGACAGGCGCTTATAATAAGGCTAAACATTATTAAATACCCACGAGACACTTGTGACTTTATATCACGTTTGCATTGTTTTTAAAAAAATGTTTCCTTCCTGTTAAAAATAAATACATTTCCAATCTGATATGTAATGGGGAGAAAAAAAAGTAGCACGAGTTCAGCTGATGGTGGATTCGAACCGATGTTATGATTAATCGCGTCAAAAGATGATGCGGGGCGCCTTACAAGGTGCGCCACTGAGACTGTTTATACCAGCAGCTCTATACTCATCTTGTCTCTATCAATCAGGCATCGATGGCCGTAATCCCTGAATAGCTTATTCCAACTAGATGCGCTATTTGCATTTAGCCAAAAAAAGACACTCCAAAATTGTCTTTTTTTTTCTCCCCCCTCGCAGGGGCCCCTAGTGCGCACGGGCCCCTGGGCCTGTGCCCATAAGGCCCATTGGTTAATCCGGCCCTGACCACAGTGGAATGAACCGCCAACTTATCCAGCAACTTTTTTCATGAGGCTTATGCCCTTCTAGCTGCAACCCACTACTGAGAAACACTCTCATTCACATACATACACAGCTAATTTAGTTTATTCAACTCACCTGAACCGCATGTCTTTGGGGTCAACTGGAGCACACGAAGAAAACCAGAATATGCCAACTCCAAACATGCCAACAAAATGTATATATATATATATATATATATATATATATATATATATATATATATATATATATATATATAAAATATATCTTATGGCAATATAGACACATAGAAATCCATAAAGTTTGGGAGGAAAAAAGTAATTTGACAATATTAGGTGCAAATGCAGTGTTTATAATCAGCAGGACGTAAAATTTGTTATTATGAAAAAGTATTTTTAAAAGAATGTTACTCTTTATTAATTATGTTTTGTAATATGTAACAAGAACATTTTTGAGCCTCATGCAGCTCATCAAATTATGTTACAGACACATAATAAATGGTAGTCATAGAATGACTACTACCAAATGATGTTATTATTATTATTATTATTATTATTGTCGTGGTAGTTGTGGTTTGTTGTTGTTTTTCGAGCGCTTCATTTTAATATTTACCTTGTGGTTTTTGTCGTGCTGCCCCTTTAAGAGTTTGTCGGTAGTTTGAGGAAATAGGAAGTCAGTCTACATTTACCACAAAGACGAAAAACTAAAGGCATTTGTACGTGATGGCAGGAATAAAAGGTAAGGTTAAAGTGCACTACTTGTTCTTAGCAGTTCAACTTTTGATAGTAATAAATGAAACGACACTGATTCTTGCATCATTTTTTACTTTTACGATTAAACATTGAAGTCGTGTAAACTTAGGTGATACTTAATAAGTACTGGTTGTTTCGTGCCACTTTACATCAACGTTAAAATGTAGTTGAACATAGTTCAGACCGATTAAATTCTATTGTTTCAATATGGTGCGTTACAAGCTATCCTTTATTAAGTTATGTGTGTCTACAAAAGAGACATCAGCCTCTTCCCTCCACTAATTCAGTAATTAACTAAAAAACAAACAAACAAAAAAGATCTTATTACTGGGAAAAAAGTCACACAAATAATAAATATTTACGTTATAGTTTTTATTTAACTACGTCACCTCTGCAGTAGTGAGCTGTGGCTGCAAGAGGGCAGCAACACATCAGATTTTAGTGGAAACGCCTAATTCATTCTTTCTTCTCTTTTTATTTAGCTCTTGTTTCGTTATCCTTTAGTGGTGCACTTGGACTGACATTTCTCCTTTTGGGATGTGCACTGGAACAGTTTGGGTATGTCTGTTATTTGCAAACTTTATTTTTTGTTGTCTGATGTCAAATTCAAGAGAACCTTTGTGTGCTTCTATCTATCTACAGACAGTATTGGCCCATGTTTGTTCTGATATTCTACATCTTATCACCTATACCAAATCTAATAGCCAGGCGGCATGCGGATGACACTGAGTCAAGCAATGCATGCCGGGAACTTGCATACTTTTTAACCACAGGTATCGTGGTGTCAGCTTATGGTCTCCCTGTTGTGCTGGCTCGAAAAGCTGTGGTAAGTAGGAGTTTATGTCCCTCTTTAAATAAATTTTGGTTACTGTAAACTACTTGCATGGCTGATGATATAGTTTTCTTGGTTAATCAGTAAAATTAGTAACACCTTAAGGTCTCATTTGCTAACATTTGTTGATAAATTATTCATTCATGGGGTACATGCCTCGCCGTTAATAAATTATTATATATTAAATTATGTTAATTATATATTAAACTGACATACAACAGCTTTGGTGGCATAAGACTTTTTCATATCTATCTATCTATCTATCTATCTATCTATCTATCTATCTATCTATCTATCTATCTATCTATCTATCTATCTATCTATCTATCTATCTATCTATCTATCATCTTGTGCTGCTGGCATATATATATATATATATATATATATATATATATATATATATATATATATATATATATATATATATATATATATATATATATATATATATATATATATATATATATATAGTTGCCTTGAACCGGGCCAAAGCACGCTTGTCCCCCTCCTGTCTCCCCTGACGGCCCGCACTCACATGACATTCAGAGCACTCACACTTCTCTGGGCACGGTTCGGATAGCATAGTGTGAGTAGGCCCTTAGGCCCCGTTTACACTAATACGTCTTAGTATTAAAATGACGTTTAAAAAACTAAAATGATCCACATCCACACTGTTTTACCTAGCTTTTCTGAACAGCCCTCCGTCCACTGAAAACGCACATCACGTGATCAGACACAGCCACACACACTGTCATGCGCTTCTCTGAGCTCCAGAGAGCAGTGCACGTCAGACAGTTATCAAGAATGTACCGCTGGATCGCGTCTCCAGGGCCGGCCCAAGCCTTCAGGGGGCCCTAAGCAGGATTGTATTTGGGGCCCCTTTGGTGCAAACAATATGACAAATTATCATCAATCCTTGATAATTCACACACTATAAATTTAAAACACACATTATCGATTTTATTCGCTGTAGCTGTGTTGC
>NC_133177.1:12695000-12727500 GCF_049306965.1 Danio rerio | reverse complement strand
GTAATATATTTTTTGATTGTCTGCAGAAGAAACTACTGTTATACAATGACTTGCCTAATTAAGCCTTTGAATTGCACTTTAATCTGAATGCTTGTATTTTAAAAAATATCTAGTAAAATATTATGTACTTTCATCATAGCAAAGATAAAAGAAATCGGTCATTAGAAATGAAATATCAAAACTATGATGATCAGAAATAAGTTGGAAAAAAATATTTTTTCCATTAAACAGAAATTGGGGGGAAAAGAGTTGCTAATATTAAGGAGGACAAATAATTCTGACTTCAACTGTATATATATATATATATATATATATATATATATATATATATATATATATATATATATATATATATATATATATATATATATATATATATATATATATATATATATATATATATGTATATATATGTGTGTGTGTGTGTGAGTGTGTATACATACATTTGTTTTCCACCCTACAAAAGAAAGAGAAATAAATACAATTGAATAAGAATATGAAACATGTGCTTTAAGCATCTTCACCGTAAGATAAAAACTTTAGCTACAAAAGTCTTTCAGTCAAGAGCAGTGAGGGATTTTCTCCTTGTTTGATTAATGATAAAAACAGGCAGCAGCAGGAATATTGCGCTGCCACTTTAATGGTTTCTCTTTTACATGTCTTTTGATTCTCAAAACGTTTGTTTATTACACAAATGAGGGTTAATATGAATAAGCACACAGCGTTTTGACACCTATTTGACCATTAAAGTGTTCATGCTAATGACTTTAGATTGCCACACACACACACACACACACATAAGCATGCAGTCTTTCACGCTTTTAAGAGCAACAAATGTGTACAACTGGAAATATGATGCAATAATCATTTATCTCAAATAATGGTTTGAAGCCAAAATTGAAATCGGATTTTCGATTAATTGCACAGCCCTATTATCAATTACAGATTTACTACACACAGCATATATTTAGTCCTTATTTGGGTTCAAAAACAACACGTAACATATAACCTACAGTCAGAGCAAACCTCTCATCTGTATCTTTAATTTTCGATTTTCTTTCATTTTGATTTTAAATACAGATGCGCAGTGAGTGCACGCTAGAAAGTGAAACTGCTCACGCTTTAGACAGCCTTGTAACACAGAGTAGATTCTGGTCTTCTTCTTGGCTTTGTGGCTATTCATCAAGATGACGACAAGCTTTAATAAGCTCGGGTCGACCATGGCTCATTATTATATGTATATATTATTGCGGTGTACTGTCTCAGTTATGTATTTAAAAATGGCCCTTCCTTTGTTTTCATTCTCCTAGCTTGGGATCGAGAAACCAATTACGTTCAGCTCTTTCTCCACCTTTTGGTACCCTTTTGTTGTGCTAGGTAACCTTTTGAAAGGGGTTGGGATAAGTTAGAACAATTCTAAGGGTTCCTGCATTTTGGGGGGCCCCAGAGATATTGTCAGGGTTTCCAACCCTTTCTTTCAACTTCCTGGTAAGGGGGCTCTCACTCTTTTGTTTCCATAGTGCCCAAAATTACTAGTGGCACCCCTGATAACAGTTCAACGAATTCAAATCAGAATCCACTATCAGAGCTCGTAGTATAGGCAGTAGGTCAATAAACATAATAAGTCATTCAACCAGACCAACAGGCAAAGGGTAAGTCAAGAAAAACAAGCAAGCAGGTTGTTAACACGTGGATAAACAATGGTAATGAATGAACCCTCAGTAGGGCTTATACCTCGCGAGGTACTGTTTGACATGTCCAATTTAATATGGAAGCCAAACAGGAAGTACCCATAGAAGCTGCAGTTGACAGTTGGGAGGAGCACCCTCTCCTATTAGTGGGAATAGTTATTGTTCTTATGCTTGTTGCGCTGGATGATCGTGTCTGGCTCATTGAAACTCCGCAATAATACCATGATCCAGGATATCGAAAGATGCTATCGACTATTGCTCCTCATATCCATAGTCCTCCCGGTCCAAGAGGTACTAAAACTGACCCCCCTCTGTGTCTCTAGACCACAAGCATGTTCACTTTGCTTTCTACATGTAAATAGTCCGTGAATAGGCAGACCCTCTGTTTAGGACGACATCACTTGTTGGCTTGGAGCTCTTGGGTACAGATGGTTCTCTGCAGGTGGACGTGCACTTGTCCAAACTATCGCACTGTGCTGGATACAGTCATTGGCTGACAAACCAGAAGAGGGTTCGTTAGACCAAAGGAGCAACCAAGGTTGATATCCCAAGACCAGTTGAGGACAATAGTTAAATTACTGTGGGTGTATTGAGTCCATAGTAAAAATTTAAGCCACCGATTAAGCTTACGACTGCAGTTGGTTCTCAAGGTCCTGCCTGCCTGTTTCTTGTTTAAAAAGTTCTACCTTGGATGAATGAGCAATGATGACCAGAGTTGTGGTGCACCCATCGGACTGTGGCAGATCAGTCACAAAGTCTTTTGAACAATGTGACCAAGGATGTTGAAGAATTGATAATGGTTTTAGCAGACTACATGGGAGTTCAATTGGGCACAGGCCTGGCAAAACTTGACATAGTTTCTCATATCCTTTGATGTTCTGGCCACCAGAATGTGTGTGGGATTGAAGGGTGACCAGAGTTGATTGAGGTGTGGAAACGTTGCATAAGGAACATACAGGACCTGACAAAAGTTTTATTGCCAATCAAAGTTTTAGGAACAACAAATAACTAGATTTCTAGTTGATCATTTGGTATCAGAAATGGCTTATATGAAAAGCCAAGGGCCTCTTTAGTACACTTATTATAATACCAAAATAAAATATGATCATGCCTTGATTTTTAAATATTTATTTAAGACAGAAAGATTTTACTTTGCTTAGACAAATGTCTTGTCTCTTAACAGAAATAATGTTCAGTATAGAATATAAAGTCATGGTGCATTGAAAAAAATAATTAATATTGTGTATGACTCCCATGAGCTTAGAGGACTGCATCCATACAACTCTGCAATGACTCAAATAACTTAATAATAAAGTCATGTGGAATGGCAAAGAAAGTGTTCTTGTAGGATTCCCAGAGTTTATCAAGACTTTTTGGATTAATCTTCAGGGCCTCCTCCTCCATCTTACTCCTGACATGCTCAATAATGTTTATGTCTGGACTGGGCTGGCCTATTCTGGAGCACCTTGACCTTCATTACTTTCAGGAACTTTGATGTGGAGGCTGAGGTATGAGAAGGAGTGCTATCTTGCAGAAGAATTTGCCCTCTCTTGTAGTTTATAATGTAATAGGCAGCACAAATGTCTTGACACCTCAAGCTAATGATGTTGTCATCCACCCTGCAGATCTCTCGTGGTTTTTCCTTAACCAAACTTGACTGATTTCTGTAAGAATCTTGGGTCCATACAGGTTCCAAAAGGTCTTCTGTAGTATTTATGATCATTAGGACGCAAACTGTAATATTTCTCAGTTGTAAACTGCTCTATTTGACTTTCACTGCATAAATTAACTTGACAATAAAGTCAGGACACTTATCAGCAGAACCATCAAACTTAGAAAAGTTGTACCATATAAATCTTAGTCTCCTGACCTCCTTCCAGGTTTCCTCTCCCTCCTCCTGGTTTACCTCATCAGCCATTATAGAAGAAGATTCAGAATTGTTACCAGGCCAAATAGACGTTCCGATAAGTACTGAGTAATTATGTGCCAATAATTGTGGGAAATGATTTATTTTTTCACAATTCAGTATGTGCAACATGCAATAACATGACACTGCACCACAGCCATCACAACCACATTTGTTTATTTACTTATTTATTAAATTCAATAAACATGTTTTAAATAATTTTTTTTATTCGCTGGTTCGAAACTCGGCTCAGTTGGCGTTTTTGTGTGGAGTTTGCATGCTCTCCCTGCATTTGCGTGGGTTTACTCTGGGTCCTCCAGTTTCCAACCGAGTCCAAGACATGCAGTACAGGTGAATTGGGCAGGCTAAATTGTCCGTAGTGTGTGTGTGTGTGTGTGTGTGTGTGTGTGTGTGTGTGTGTGTGTGTGTGGATGTTTCCCAGAAATGGGTTGCGGCTGGAAGGTGTGCTGAATAAGTTGGCGGTTCATTCCGCTGTGGCGACCCCAGATTAATAAAGGGACTAAGCCGACAAGAAAATTAATGAATGAAATTATTGTGTTACATGCAATGATTTTGACAAGGAGGTTAATTTGCATGAAATTGTGATATATTGATCATATTGTAATTATGATCACATTGTAATTGTTATTAAACTACAGTTATCACAGACGTTGCGTTCGTGTTTACTTTAGATATTGTTAGCTTGTAATGTCGTAATTACAAGTTTATATCGCCAATCAATCTAGATAGATAGATAGATAGATAGATAGATAGATAGATAGATAGATAGATAGATTTCATTTGAAGAAATGCAAAACTTCAGTTAACTGGAAATAATCACTGTATATATTCAGAAACACAAAGAAAGTGAAAGAGAGCTAGGCTGATAACTTGAAAAGAGAGCTCTGTGAAAAAGTGTTCAGTTTCTAGAGGCGCGCACAAATGTTCCTTTCATTCATGGCCAGCCGAAGGGGCCACCTGTTTCAGGGATTGGATGGCCTTTGTTCCGAGGTTGTCCTGACCAGAGACTTTCACAATACTTCCTAGCCCAGGGAATTCCTCTCTCTGTAGTCCGGTCTGAAATGGAGCTCAAACCGTGACAGAAACACTCTCTCGGGAAGCAACCACCCCAGCAAGAATGTCAGTCAGATGCGTGTCCTTCTTGGGACCAACCTGGAAATATGTCTGCCAGTTACAACTAGTAAACAGGAACAGTGGCCATCTTTTTTTATTGGGAGCCTATTCTAATTCACTTTAAATTGCAGAAAAGCAAGCTTATGACTTCAGGAAGGTGTTTTTCCAACATTTTTGACTCCCAAAGATATTAGATCCCACTTAAACTATTCGTTTTTTGGTATTCTGGTGAAGTTTTATTTAGCAGATTACTTTATATTCACCTCAGAGCGGGCCTTTGCTTAGCAATGGCGAACAAAGCCAGCTAAAACTGTGGTTAAACAGCCAAACAGAAAGAAGGACGCTTTGTTTTCACAGCACACTGAAACTCCCTTCTTGCTGTTTGAATGCTGGAGTCATATGTCAGGTGTATGAATAAGACTCAATGGCTCCACCCGTCATCTATTGTGAATGTCCAGTCGTTCTATCGAATCTCCACTTTAATTTATCTAGCAAATCATGAGAACAAAACTAAGACTTCCGAGACAATCAGGGCACCATCTACACGTTGCTTTTGTGTCAGGCTTGCTCCTTTATTTTCCCTACTTGCCTTTGTGAAATTCATGAGAATTCACATAGGATGACACAAAAAATGGTGTTTGCTTGCCATGTGGCATTGTCATTGGCCATGCGGCTGTGAAGGTGTTCTGAGTGTTTGTAATGTGTTGCAAGGCAGCTGCTTGACCCTATAGGTTGAAGACCCCTTGCTTGCTGTCCAGGTCAAAAGAGGTCAAGCTTAATTCTTTAATATAAGCTCCTTAGATATGTTTGGTAATTTTTTTTTTATTTGACTGTAGGTTATGCAAAGCCAAATCATAAAACAGACAGCTTGGATAGCAACTCAAATATCCCCCATTTAATGTATCACTACTGTTCATATTGCATGGTGCAATAAAATTGCACTGTAAAGCTATTATTTTAGAAGGGGTCCCACTTATGGAGACAGATCAGTCTCAATAATAATATATTTACAAAATGGAATTTACACATCCACAACACAATTCACATTTACAAAATCCAGTTTATAAATTTGTAAACACAATTTTTTAATTCACAAGTAAAAATCATAAATATTTTCACCAAATGAATTGGATTTGTAAATTTGAGAGTCATGTTTTGAATTTACGAACTGGATTTGAGTATTTTTAAATCATGTTTTGAATTTACGAACTGGATTTGAGTATTTTCAAATCATTTTTTGAATTTACGAACTGGATTTGAGTATTTTCGAATCGTGTTTTGAATTTACGAATTGGATTTGTCTGTTTATAAATCGTGTTTTGAACATACAAATTGGATTTGTGTATTTTCAAATCATGTTTTGAATCTACAAATTAGATTTGTGTGTTTTTTAAATCATGTTTTGAATTTACAAATTGGATTTGTGTATTTATGAATCGTGTTTTGAATTTACAAATTGGATTATGTATTTTGGAATTGTGTTTTCAGTTTATGCATTGTATTTGTCTGTTTATGAATCAAGTTTTGAACGTACAAATTGGATTTGTGTATTTTCGAATCGTATTTTGAATTTAAGAATGGGGATTGCGGCGAGGCAGTGGCCCAGTAGGTAGTGCTGTCGCCTCACAGCAAGAAGGTCGCTGGGTCGCTGGTTCGAACCTTGACTCAGTTGGCATTTTTGTGTGGAGTTGGCATGTTCTCCCTGCCTTCGCGTGGGTTTCCTCCGGGTGCTCCGGTTTCCGCCACAGTCCAAAGACATGCAGTACAGGTGAATTGAGTAGGCTAAATTGTCAGTTGTCTATGTGTGTGTGGATGTTTCCCAGGGATGGGTTGCGGCTGGAAGGGCATCCGCTGCGTAAAAAACTTGCTGGATGGGTTGGTGGTTCATTCTGCTGTGGCGACCCCGGATTAATAAAGGGACTAAGCCGACAAGAAAATGAATTAATGAATGGGGTTTGTGTATTTATGAATAGTGTTTTGGATTTACGAATTGTATTTGTGTGTTTTTTAAATCATGTTTTGAATTTACGAATTGGATTTGTGTATTTATGAATGGTGTTTTATATTTACAAATTGTATTTGTGTGATTTAGAATTGTGTTCTGAATTTACAAATTGTATTATGGTGTTTTCAAATCATGTTTTGAATTTTCAAATTGAATTTTGTGAATTGTGTTGTGGATCTATGAATTGAATTTTGTAAATATATAACTTTTTTGACTGATCTGGATCAAAACACTTTTCTTTAAAAAAAAAAAAGTCCCCTAGAGTAAACAGTTTGAGTTTTACTATTTTTAATCCATTCAGCTGATCTTCGTGTCTGGTGGAAGCATTTTTAGCTTAGCTTAGATCATTGTACGCATGGAACTAGAAAACAACTACTTTTCATATTCCATTGACAATCCCTAGTATACAATGTAACTACAAAAAAGTCACGATTTAAACAGAAAAAGTATCTAAATTCTTTGGTCATTTTTGAGTGAGATGCTAATGGTCTAATCTAATTCAATGATATGCTAAGCTAAGCTAAAAATGCCTTTGCCAGAGTTGTAAAATATGCCTATTTTTTACATTAAATTAATACTGACTTTGACAGTAAATATGTTTAAATTGTTATATTTTAAATACACACTATATTTTTTGAACATTGCATTGAACAATTTAAACATGCCTGTTGCCTGCATTTGCACTCCTATTTACACCTTTTGGTATCATTTTAAATTTAGATGATTTAAACTTATGCATGATTAATACAGGACTCACAAGACTGAAATCATTTTACAAACAAATTTAGTGAGTGGTATCAGCAAGATTTCAAACAGAAGAAAAAATACATATATTTTTGTACAATCTGTCTGACGTGTTTTGGCTTTTTCTCTTCTGTCTTTCTGCATAGCTATCAAATTCACGGAGGCAACATAAATTGTTTTTGTCATTTCCTGAAGCATCTAGTCTAGACAGAGAAGCTTCCAACCTCCAGCAGAGCCAGTTGAATGCACAATGCACTGTCTACGTTGATGACACATTACTGAAATGTACCTCAGTGTCCAGCTATACACCACCACAGACGTAGACTTAAACATGACTTAGACATAAAAAAAATGTCATGACTCATTTCCTCATAACCCAAAAGTTAAATGTAATGTACTTTAAACTGGGTGGAGACTGTTCACAGAACTAGGCCTTTAATGCTTATTTTGGCTTGAAATAGCTCTTCTTTGTCAAGTAATATTCTAATATTCCCTGATGCAGTAATAACTCTATGGAGAACTAAAAGATTTAAAAGATACTCTGTGATTGTACTTTGGCCCAGGGCCCAGTTGAAAGTATTTTACCATTCAGAAATCTGATCTATGGAAATACATGCAAATTACATATGTGACATACAAATTCTTGTTTAGATTTCACATACAACATACTGGCGACGCAGTGGCGCAGTAGGTAGTGCTGTCGCCTAACAGCAAGAAGGTCGCTGGTTTGAGCCTCAGCTGGGTCAGTTGCTGTTGCTGTTAGCAGTTTGCATGTTCTCCCTCCTTTCACGTGGGTTTCCTCCGGGTGGTCCGGTTTCCCCCACAGTCCAAAGACATGTAGTGCAGGTGAATTGGGTAGGCTAAATTGTTCGTAGTGTATGAGTATAAGTGAGTGTGTATGGATGTTTCCCAGAGATGGGTTGCGGCTGGAAAGGTATCCGCTCCGAAAAATGTGCTCGATAAGTTGGTGGTTCATTCCGATGTGGCTACCCTGGCTTTATAAAGGGACTAAAAAGAAAATGAATGAATGAATACAACACACTGTATATTTAAATTGCCATATTGCTAAAATGATTGTTTATATATATATTTTTGAACCTTTGGAATATATGTTCATATATTATACATATGAAGAGTCTATTTGCAAAAACATTACTCGTTGTTGTAATATTCACATATCTGGATTTTATGTTGTGTACAACGGACTAAACGTAGATAATAGACTAAGGGCCCTATCAAACACCCAGCGCAATGTGGCGCAAGGCGTGGCGCAATAGTCTTTTGGTAGGTTTAGCTTGGCGCAAGAGTCGTTTTGAGGTGTTGCGCTACGCTGTTAAAATAGCAAATGCATTTGCGCTCATATGTGTGCCCTTAGGCGTTCTGGTCTAAAAAGGAAGGCGTTCCGAGGCGGACCGCTGGCACGTTGCTATTTTGAGAAACTATAATAGATTTTTCATTAGACCAAATCAAACCCAGTCTAAACTCCAGCGCAGAGTTGCGCCTCACTTACACACTGCTTAATACGCACAAGAGAGCAATAGGCAAATATCTTTACATATGAATTTTTTTTTTAAATATTAAGGATATATGTAGGATATAATAAGAATAGATTTAGGATATAAATATAAAGGATTAAAATATTACAAAACATTATTTTCTAGCCTACATAAATATGAAAAATCACTGCTTTTATGTCTTCTTCATCTCGGGAGGCTTTTTCAGTTCATTCATAACAATTTGCTTTTGTATAATGTTATTATAATTAGCAGTATTATTTATTATATCCATATTTATATTTGTTTTATTAAAAACAAGCTTAGATTTGCCCACCTGTCAGGTTTTAGACCATATGGGGCACAGCATGTGTATTAGGATATAACTCAGGTTTTTAAACACACCTCGTTATTATTGGTCATTTATTCGTTTGCTGGAAATTAGAACTGAATTTAGAAATAGTTTTGAAACGAATATTTGCGCTTAACAAACGCAATTAATTATTTATAGACTAATTGATGTCTGTGCGTAAAGGTTTCTGTATCCAAGAGCGAAAGTGTAAGTAGATCGATTATCTCTCATTCTTGCGCGGTAGATGCTCTGTTTAACTGTTTTCTGTTCAAAAAACTGTTAACTGTTTGCTAGTGAAATGCTCAGTTTTTCCACTTAGACTTTCTTTACGTCATGTAAATAGCGAATGCGCGCTTATGGCGCGACACAGCTGGCTCTTAAAGGGAATGAGAGATGACACTCTAATTGGTTTATTCTCAAAACACACCTATAATTCATTAAGAAAATAAACTCAACCCTTTTAGACCATGCGCCATGGCGCAAAGCGGATTTTCCCATCCTTAAATGAGCAAAAATGCGTTCTGACACGCCCTGAAAGCGTTTGCGCCCTGCGTTTTGCGCTCTGCACATGGACCGTCAAAATAAAGCCCTTAATCACCAAACATTTTTGAGTATTTAGAATACAATTTTCAAAAAAACATGTTTTAACATTGTTTATTAATGAGTTGAATAGCATTATATGGATGCAAATAGAGAATTATTGCTAATAATTGTACTCTATTAGGTGCACTTTACTAGTTCTGAGTTAGACCCCCTTTAGCCTGCAGAACTGCCTTAATCCTTCATGGCATTATTTCAACAAAGTACTGGAAATATTCCTCAAAGATTTTGGTCCATATTGACATAATAGCTTCATCCAGTTGCTGCAGATTTGTCGACTGCACATCCATGATGCGAATCTCCCATTTCACCACATCCCAAAGGTACTCTATTGGATTGAGATCTATTGGCTGGCTGTTTAGGCCATCTGAGTGTAGTGAACTCATTTTGTGATGTTTACGAAACCAGTCTGAGATGATTTGCGCTTTATGACATGACGCATTTCCCTGCTGAAAGTAGTCATCAGAAGATGGGTACACTGTGGTCATAAAGGGGTGAACATGGTCAGCAACAATACTCAGGCTGTGGCATTGTGCTCAATTGGTGCTAATGGGTCCAAAGTGTGCCAGGAAAATATCCTCAATACCGTTACACCACCACCACAAGCCTAAACCATTGTTACAAGGCAGGATGGATAGATGCTATCATGTTGTTGACGCCAAATTCTGACACTACCATCCGAATATCGCAGCAAAAATCAGACCAGGCAACGATTTTCCAATCTTGTATTGTCCAATTTCGGTGAGCCTGTGCAAATTGAGTTTCCTGCTCTTAGCTGACAGGGGTGACACCAGGTGTGGTCTTCTGCTGCTGTAGCCCATTTGCCTCAAAGTTCGACATATTGTGCGTTCAGAGATGCTCGTCTGCATTCCTCGGTTGTATTAAGTGGTATATTTAAGTTACTGTTGCCTTTCTATCAGCTCTAACCAGTCTAGCCATTATTCTGCTTTGACATCTGACATTAACAAAGCATTTGTGCCCACAGAACTGCCGCTCACTAGATATTTTCTCTTTTTCATTCTCTGTAAACCCTAGAGATGGTTATGCGTAAAAAATCTTAGTCGATCAGCAGTTTCTGAAATACTCAGACCAGCCCTTCTGGCACCAACAATGCCACATTTAAATGCACTTAAATCAACTTTCATCCCCATTCTGATGCTCAGTTTGAACTGCAGCAGATCGTCTTGACCATGTCTACATGCCTAAATGCGTTGGGTTGCTGCCGGCTGGCTAGAAATTTGTGTTAATGGGCAGTTGCTAATAAAGTAGCCGGTGAGTGTATATGTACATATATGAAATTTCCATGGTTTAACAAAAATGTAAACAGCTATTTTTGCAATATTTTGAAATATGTGTTGCATATATGACATGCTTATTTTTCAGATTCCTATATATGAGTTATAAGGGGCAAATAATTATGCTGCACAGCTCTAAAATGTTTTGTTTGTTTTGAGGTTGACCCATGTAGTCATCCTGCTTTCTCTAAATCTTCTAGATCATGTAGACAGTAGTTTGCATTTAATGTGCAGTGGGAACACTGAGGATCTTTCAGACTAGTTATGACAGGAAGCTCCTCCAGCAGTTCTTCTGTTGAAAAAAGTTGCATTACGAACAAGCTTGTGCACACAGCCTACAGGTTCAGACACTTTGATGTTGAATTAAATTGTTGGATTAAATGTGACGCCAAAGTTGAATCACAATAGGTTGATTTAAAATTGGTTGTATGTGTCAGCTATTTAAATGATCTGCAAATTATAGTTGAAAAGAACATGGAAAACTAACAGTTTAAAATGAGACCAACATTTAGGATTGATATGGGATCAAATCCCATATTAAAATTGCCCCAGTATGCTATTTTGTTTATTTATTTTGGTTAATTAATAACAGAACTTATAGACAGTCCCATGTAAGGCTTATATTAGATCTAATTCAAATAAGGTGCAGACAGAACCCATTTACTACACAGTTTAGCATTCATACTGAGGCTAATTATGGCAAGGCTAACTTAGAACCCATTAAAAGGCACAGTTCACAAAAAAATAACATTTATTTATTATTTAATCACCTTCAGTTGGTAGTTGAATGTAAAATTATTCTGAAGAATACTTCCAAAGTCTGAAAAGAAAATGCTATGGAAGTCAGTGGTCAAAAGAATTTTCCAAAATACTTTAGGGTGAGAAAGGTAGGGTGAGAAAATGGCAACAGAGTTATCAGTTTAGGGTGAACTGTTCCTTTAAAGTCGGTATGAATGGAATTTAAGATTGTCAATTTTTTCCTATTCTGATGTGTATGAAATGAGAAAAAATTGTCCTTTGGGAACCAAATAATTTGCTGGAAGACGGGCATTGCAAACAAAATAGTCCCTTTTTTTTTTAAATCGGGGATCGCCACAACTTATCCAGCATATGTTTTATGCAGTGGATGCCCTTCCAGCTGCAACCCATCACTGGGAAACACCCTTATACACTCATTCACACAAAAACAGTCTGGACAATTCAGCTTACCCAATTTACCTATAGACCTTTTTCTTGGCTGCTGCATGGAGGGCGCCATATCGACCAGCGTCTTCCGGTAGAATGGATTGAACTTCCATTTACAATGTTTACAATAAGTGATTTGCGCTACGAAAATGAGTTTTAGTAGCGTTTTTAATGGATTACGGAGTTTTTGTGACACAACTTAGAAAGGTGTATGCTAAAGCTGTTATACACCTTAGCCGTCTGGTGTCAGAAATACAGTATTGTGTGTGTGTGTGTGTTTCCCCGGCCTGTCAGCTGTTAGCTCAGCGGCTCTTCAACATACACACACATATAAGAAGAGTACATTTGAAATGACTTTAAAGCACATTTTTGGGCTTTTTCAAACAAGACTAAGTTGAAATCCATAAACAATCCCACTTAGAGCTCATAAATTTACTTTTTTATAAAGCGCCATCATGGAATACATGGACCAGTCCCATTTAGGGCTTATATTATGACTAATTATGATAGGAAAATGATCTCCAGGAAAACAGTCAGGAAAATATATTTCAGCAGCCAGTAACTCCAGAGCCACAGCCTCTGTCACCAGACATGCTCTTCATTTTACTTTGCTCGCCTCTCTTGAGCTTTTCAAAAATGATGGAGGTACTTATGTTTGCTGGAACTAAACCCTCACACTCCATTGCTACAAGCCCCAGGTAAGGAACCAAAAAGCAGCAAGCTCCACAACCATCTCTGCGCCTACCTGTGAGATCACTCTGGCACCTGCCACAGTGCCAAATACTTAACCTTATTGCCTAATGACTACAGCCTCATTGACACTCTCTGCCAATGAATTGATGACATTTACAGTTAGGTAAGGCAAAACTTTCTTCAGTTAAACAAAGATAAACTGAAGTCATTGCATTTGGGAACAGAGATAAGGTTCTCAAGGTGAATGCGTACCTTGGAGTCAAACAACAAAAAATAAGGTCAAGAATCTTTTTGTGATTCTAGAGTCAGATATGAGTTTCAGTTGTCATGTCAAAGCAGTAACTATATCATCATACTATCATTTCAAAAACATTGCAAGAATTAGGGTGCTTTCACATCTGTAGCTCAGTTCATTTGGTCTGGACCAGCGGTCACCAATCTCGGTCCTGGAGGGCCGGTGTCCCTGCAGGATTTAGCTCCAACCTGCCTCAACACACCTGCCTGGATGTTTCAAGTATACCTAGTAAGACCTTGATTAGCTTGTTTAGGTGTGTTTGATTAGAGTTTGAGCTAAAATCTGTAGGGCACCGGCCCTCCAGGAACAATTTTGGTGACCACTGGTCTGGACCAAGGGCAACAAATTTAAAAATCCACATCACTCATTGGCCAATTGTTATTGAACGTATTTCCTAAACTGCTTTTCATTTGGTCAGAATTAACATACGGGGAAAACCCAATGGAAGTCCCACAAGTAAACAAACTGGCAGACACAAAATGTCGAGTTTTACTATGAAGGCATGACTGCACTGGCTGATTGTATCCCATAATATACTATACAGTTAGTATACAGCACGTTAGACAGACTATACATTTCGAGAATGAAGTGTGGCTGCGGCTAGAATACAATGTTTTAATGCATTGCAAAAGGAGAAGCCACATCGCAAGTCACTTTAGGTGGAGGCGTGGTTTAATTTAGCTAAACTGCAACATCAAATTAAGGAAATATTGCCAACGATTCATCAAATAATGTTTTTCCCTCTCTCTCTCTTTCCGTTTAATATTGTTGGTAAAGCGGTATAAAAAACTTTGGTAACACATTACAATAAGGTTCATTAGTTAATTCATTAGTTAGTTCGTTAATTTACTAACATGAACTAATCATGAACAACACTTGTACAGCATTTATTAATAATAATTGAACATTTACTAATGCATTATTAACATTTAAGTCCGAGCTTGTTAACATTAGTTAATGCACCATGAGTTAACATAACCTAACAGCTGTATTTTTATTAACTAACATTTACTAACATGAATAAATACTGTAGTAAATGTATTGTTCATTGATTGACTGGGGGGCAGCTTCATTATTTTATGTTCAATTCACTTAAATTTGTAAAAAAAACAATTAAGTTAACTCAATCGATTTGCATTGAGAGACCATGAGATGTTGTGTGGAGCCCTGCATTTTTTACAGTGTAGGTTTGTCCATATTTGACCCAACATTGGTCTTAAACAACCTAACAATTTTTTTTGAGTGAGGAATGAACAAGTCATAACTCATTGTTGTCTTTACTTCCTGTGTTCTGATGACAAAAGATGTTTTAAAAGGATTTTTTCACCTTAAAGTCTTGCAATGGACAGCAGTCCTGTGAGTCATTAGGTCTAATAAGGGTTATCAAGCAATTTAACAGGACCATATACATCTGTGTGCAAACTCTAATCAACTGTAGCATCCCCAAACTCCAAAAGAAAAATGTGAAGTAAAATTTAACTTTTATTTGACTAAGTGTGTGCAGAGACAATGTCAAGAACACCAGAACAAAGACAAAAGTTGTCCAATTCATGAAGGCTGTATCAAAGAGTGGCCATATGCTTTATAAAGTTATTTATAGCATACAGCTCTGTAATTCTGTAATGATGATCAGCGATTTAATGTTCAACTGCTTATCAATGGCCTGTTTTTTTCAACTGACAAATTTTGTTTTGAAGTTATCTTTAGTTTTCAAGCTACACCCACCAAAATTTGCACAATCTTTATGCCTAGTTCAGACTGCTTGATTTTAGCCCCGATTTTGGCTCGCCGACAGGTTTTGAGAAATCGCCGACAAATGCCTGAAATCACAGGCGAATCGCTGCTCGTGCACGTGAGTGACAATCACACAGTATGAACTTTCAAAGACGCGATCTGAGAGAATTGTCGATGAGTCGCCGATGCCTGTGAGATATTTGGCATGCTAAATATCTGGAGCTGTCGGCTATTCAAATCATGCCGTGTGAATTGAGTTTTGACTGAAAATAACATCAGCGATCGCCTACAGCCAATGAGAGAGCAGCATTCACTGGTGTGTGCGTGTGTGTATACCTGCTGCAGGCCAGCGGGAGGCTGGGGGAGAAGTTAAAAGCGCTCATTTTCGGTTTATTTGGACCCACGAAATGGAGGATAAACTAGTGGAGGTTTGACAGGACTCAGGAGCAACCGTGTCTGTTTGACATTTCATACAGAAAGAAATTAGTTTATTATCAACGTTGAGGAGAAATGGCTAATTCCCTTTAAACCCAGGTGAGCAAACATGTACATGTTCTACCCCATTAAAGGCTTCTTTCTCATTATGTAGTTAATAACAAAAGATATACTACGTGTTTTTGGCTGTGAGACGTAGTTTGGACGAAGTTGTCGGCGATTCTCCCTATAGTAAAGTCATGCAATGTGAAAGTCCCTGTCACCGATCCATCTTGCAATGTAAACAAAGCAGCGACGAAACGCTAGCCCAGATAGTCATGCAGTGTGAAAACATCTGTGACACGACTAGTTTGAAAATCATGCAGTCTGAACTCGGCATTACTTGGCATATTTAATTACCAACCTACGTCTTATTTTTATTGTTTGTTTCTGATGATTGAAATTTCAAAAAGGCTTCCAGACAGAAGCTATGAATTTCAATTGAACAGTGTCTAATGAAGCAGACAGTGAGTGAGTGTATTATGCCAATTCTATCTATTTCTGAATTAATCCACATTGTTCTTTTGACTAAGTAATTCCTTTGCGACTGGTTAAAAAAGTATTCTGTATGTATTTTAAATATGCGAAAGATAAATGAAATCCACATTTACCATGTGACCTACCAACGTCAGTTGTGTTCCTTCTTCCATTTCTAACTGCTCACCTATAGTTTTCAGAGGAAGTAATAGCCTAAGCCACCTGTAGGCCTACATCCCACCTCTTGTTTAATAATCAGTGGAGACCAGAGGTAATTATATCATTTTAACATCACCCTGCTGAAAAAAAAGATGGTTGGCTGGCTTCAGTTGACGACCAGCTAAAACCAGCCAAGCTTATTTAGCTTCTTTCTGATTGGAAGAATTGAGTGTGTTACAGCTGCCCTTTTACATTAGCCCCCGTTTTTCCCTATATTGTAAATTCATTTTACACTGTAAAATGTTCTTTTACACTGTAAGCCAGTTTTTTTCAAGTCAACCTGACAAACAGAATGATATTACTGTCAAAGCTGATGTAAGCAACAGACACTTACTTATCAACACTTCATGTTTCTGGAAAGAAATCTTGCGATTCTTAGTGTGCTTCACAGGTTTGTGTGTCTGACAAGTCCATTTACGATAGCACCCTCCCAATGGATATTGGAATAGACCAAATGGCTAAGCATACAGTGGGCCAAAATATACAACTTTGTATACAACAACTCATTGAAACTCCAAGTGTTTTTACAAGAGAGAAGTTAAAGGCCTATAAGATTTTGGATGCCTACAATTTAGTTCTGTTTGGTCATGTGCAGGTAATGTTCCATGATTACCAGATTCAAAACTTTGTAGTGCTAAAAACCAAGGTTCTGCCTAGCCAAAGACAAGGAAAGAAGACCAAGAAGCAACTTTACAAGGCCTGGGTAAACATCAACAAGCAAAACAACTGCATTCTGACAGCGCACTGCACCTGTACGGCAGGGTATGTGAACTTACATTTTTACATTCCATTGTAAGCATTCAGGGTGACGCAGTGGCGCAGTAGGTAGTGCTATTATGTTATCAGGCATCCTTGTGAGTTACATCAAAAACTAGCTGTTACTTTACATAGCCGACAATAATACAAGTTTCTGGCAGTGCAGCGTCTTGTTATATTTCATTTCCATTGTTTGCTGAATTTATTCAACAAAACTATCATAAGTCTAAAATTTTTGTGCAAGTTTGTGCTGCTTTTCCTTATGGCCAATGCAGTAAGTGACTGTATTATCATCAATATGTTACTGTTTAGCACAAAAGTTCGTAACATACAAAATTGCAAAAAACAAAATCTTACCTATGGAATGTTCTGCGTTTATGCTCTGTTTTCTTTGTTTGCTCGTTACTACACCTGTACGGAGCACAAAAAGTCCCGCATCTTGGCTAATTTGGTTGAATGACATACATGTTGTATGCGATATATAGTGTATATATCTATGGTAGAGTAGTAAAAACATGCTTTTAAAAAAATATATATTCTAATGTTAAATCAGGATCCTAGTCCATCCATTTTAAGGCTGACTGCAATGCGATAAAACATTGCGATTTAACCCACCAACCAATTGACAGTTGTGTATTATTATGTCAAGACAGGATTTGCAAAGAAACTTTGGATATATCAAAACTTTAATCCGCAGGATGAAAAAACAAAACATAGATCAAAAGTAGACCAATTCTTGGCAACATTGGTTGCCTGTTTCTGTGATTATCTTGTTTGACACAGGAAAAGCAGATATGTCAGTACAGTGGGCGGGGAGAACCAGCTCATTTGCATTTAAAGGCACAGGCGCAAAACAGCTACAATTCCTTCCGATCAAAAAAAAAAAATAATAATTTTTTTTAGCAGGATATAATAAATGACCTAATAGTAATTTTGAGCTAAACTTTCAGACATATTATGGCGATATGAGATATAAAAACATCTTTGATAAAAGGGGCAAAACAGAAGCCTTTTAAGGTGCTTTCATAGCAGGTAAATATCTAGAATCTGTATCTGACACAAACACAGCACATAATTCACCAGCACTGATCACAGTCAGCAGTCAGATGAGCAAAAGAGGCTGGCCAAAGGAAACAATGAGCAACAGACACGGTTACATAACACACACCCAAGCAAACTCTGTTCCACTTCATCCCTTTGTGTGTGGCATGTTTGAGTTGTTTCGCTCAAGTATGACTGCTGATCTCCATAACAATACCACAGCAAATGATCCATAACCCAACAGACATGCTTTCATCTGTGCTATTTGACAATATAACTGTAAAAAAAAAAAGAAGTACACGAATATAACAAATGCACAAAATTTTAATGTTGTTACAAGAGGTTATCAAATGTATAAAAACATCTCACAAATGTAAACTTTAATGTACACATGCAACAATTCCTTAAAATTCGGTTTATTTCTGTAGTTCACATTTTATAGGTTCTGAAAAACAAACTTTGTGAATAGTTAGTGTCTTGCCTAACATATTTTAAATTAACTTAATGGTAAACAAGTTCCTTTAGTGAATTGAAAACACCCAAAGTTCTCATAAAAATTTCCTTCTGTCATCATTTGCTCACCCTCATCTCCTTCTATACCTTCTTTTAATGACTAAATAACATACATATTAGTAGGAATAGTATGTTATTTCTGCAGTAGTATGTTTAAAATGTGTGAATAGGCTATAGGGTGCAGTATTCAGTAAGCTTTATCTCAGTTCACAATTAAAACCTTATCCAGTAAAACCTGTTCATATCTAACACTGGAAAAATAGGAGATCTTTGTAGGCTAGGAAGTGCTTAATAACACATCCTTTTAGATCCATGGACACCTTTTATCTTCCTGAGTTGACATTCAGATGCTCATGTTCCAGTGCTGGGACTTTCTTCTTTAGATCTTGTATTTCTGTTTCCCACTGTCACTAATCACACAGATGTGCTATGAGACAGACAGAACAAGATAAAAATAGTAAATGGGACACTTCAAAAGCATGACAATACAATACGTTTGCAAATATTTAAAAAACATGCTAAGTGAACGTGGTTGTTTATCAAAAACATAGCTAAAGTCAGTTATTCTTCTTTGAAAATGAACATTTTGTGTCAGAATGTACGTTTTTCCCAGTGTGTGGGTTATAAAGACCAAAACAATTTGCCCAATTACATCTCAGGATCCGGCTTGCCCTGGTGGATAACACACAGCTTAAAATGAATGATTTTGATGATTTATCACTTTGATGAATTCTATCTCCACAAGATGTTCCGCAGTCAATACTAGAGCTTATTGTTAGCATGTTGCTAAGCTAATGATGGAATACTTTTATATGCAGAAATATGTTCAACAGTTAATTCTAAGAGAGCTTATTGTTAGCATAAGCTAATGATAGGATGCTTTTATATGCAGAAATACGTGTTGAACAGTTAATTCTAACAGAGCTTATTGTTAGCATGTTGCTAAACTATTTATTAATTCATTTTCTTTTTTGGCTTAGTCCCTTTATTAATCTGGGGTTGTCAAAGCGGAATGAAGCGCCAACTTATCCAGGGTATGTTTTACACAGCAGATGCCCTTCCAACTGCAACCCATCACTGGGAAACATCCATACATACATATTCGCACACATAAACTTGGGACAATTTAGCCAACCCAAATCACCTATACCACATGTTTTTGGACTTGTGGAGGAAACCGAATCACCTGGAGGAAACCATGCCAATAAGGGGAAAACCTGCACACAGAACTCCACACAGAAATGTTAACTGACCCAGCGACCTTCTTGCCGCAAGGTGAACGTGCTCTCTACTGCGCCACCGTGCAGCCCGCTACTAAACTAATGATGGAATATTTTTATATGGAGAAATGTGTTCAACAGTTAATTTTAAGAGAGTATGTTGTTAACATGCTGCAAAGCTAATGATGGAATACTTATATATGCAGAAATATGCATCAACAGTTGATTCTAAGAGAATTTATTGTTAGCATGTTGCTAAGCTAATGATGGATTACTTTTAATGCAAAAATGTTCAACAGTTAATTCTAAGTAAGCTTATTGTTAGCATGTTGCTAAGCTAAAGATAGAACACTTTATGCAGAATTATGTGTTCAACAGTTAATTCTATGCCCGTGCACACAGACATTTTTTGCTCGCGTTTTCTGTTGAAGTTTAATGCCTAGTCACTAAATAAAGCACACCAGTGTGATCGTGCACATCAACGTGCAAAACACCAGGCGCAAAAGTGTCATTTTAAAAAAAAACGCCTTTTGCACGTTTTTTTTGTTTTGATGCGCCGCGTCAAAACCTTCTCCACCAATCAGATTCACACTTTTGTTTACGTGCACGGCGCTGCTGAAGTTACAGTAAACAGCATTTAGGGGTGCTCAAGCACACAACTGTGAATACGAGTGCACATTAAAGAAGATGCCCTCAGGCAATTAAAAACGTGGAGCTGCTTATTGCTCTGTGAACAGTAATCATTTCTTCATCGCTAGAGCTGCTGCTTGAACCATCCATGCTTGTTCGAGTCACAAGTAACTTTAACAACAAGCGTGTGAACTTCCTTTCTTCTGTGTTATAAGTTGGTGTCAGAAGCTTAAAGTTGTGTAGCGCCATCTAACGTCAAGGAGTGATTTTGCATACTCTTCTGCTTGACGGCAGTGAAAATCGCTTGTGTTTGAATACGGAAAAACGCCTCATAAAATGCTCATGATAAACATAAACGAAAAGTGTCCCCGTGTGTACGAGCCTTAAGAACGGTTATTGTTAGCATGTTGCTAAGCTAATGATGTAATACTTTTATATGCAGAAATATGCATCAACAGTTAATTCTAAGATAATTTATTGTTAGCATGTTGCTAAGCTAATGATTGATTACTTTTTATGCAAAAATGTTCAACAGTTAATTCTAAGTAAGCTTATTGTTAGCATGTTGCTAAGCTAAAGATAGAATACTTTTATGCAGAATTACATGTTCAATAGTTAATTCTAAATACCCGTGCACACAGAGACGTTTTTTGGTCGCGTTTTCTGTCAACGTTTAACACCTCATCACTAAATAAAGCATACCAGTCTGATCAAGCACATCAACGCACAAAACGCCAGGCTTAAAAGCGTCATTTAAAAAAAAATGCCTTATGTTTATGTACGAGCCTTAAGAATGTTTATTGTTAGCATGTTGCTAAGCTAATGATGGAATACATGAAAATGCATAAAAACACAAATATGTAAAAGAGACTGCAATTTAAATTAGACTGAGTAATCAGTACATTTCCCAAACTTTTTTGTCAGCTGGATTTTGATATGAAATCTTCTCTAAGTCTCCTCTGCATAGTTTAGCTTTATGTGATCCAAGCATTGCTACTGACTTTGCTTAATAATATGAATAAATTTCTGACTGAAAAAAAGTTACCTAGCATTTCATGACTAGCACTTTGTTCAAGCTGTATGCCTTTACAAATGCACATTATAACCAGGACAATTTTTTTTAAATGCACACTAGCACTAGTTTGCACGAACAATGTAACTGACAACTCATTCAATTTATAAAAAGTTCAGATTTCATGCAAGTTAATAGTTCAATCACATGAAACTAAACAAATAAAACAGGTCAAATATTTTATATAATTTAAATAGGTTTATATAACAGTTCTGTCTGCTTCTTGAATCTGATTGGCTGATAGCAGTGCAATATTCTGCAATAACAGCACTCGTACAGCCTCTTCATCTTTGTGTTTTACTCCGCCCACATAGAGTGACAGCAGATAGATAAACTTACTTCAGTTTGACAAATATTGGAGCTGTTGGACAACATAATGTACTTTTGAGGCTTTTTTTAGTCCAGAATGTAGTTGTTTACATTGCAACTTTGCAGTTTATTTAAAAGGATGGTGCCTATTTTAAATATTTAAAATTTCAGAGATTTAGCGCATCGGCGGCCATCAGCCTGTCATACTGAGCAGAGCAAAGAAAATGACGGTTGACATTCCAGCACAAGATGGTGTCAGAGACCGCATAAGTCCGTAGAGGAGAAAACTAAAAATTTCAACAAATTATTAAATTTCCAACAACAGCTGATCAAATCATTGTAAAACAGGTAAGTGACATTCTAAGTTGATCTCTCTCTTTTGTATATTGTAGGGCTGTATTAATACCATAGTAATTTTCTAGTGTTTGCTTTGGATTTTTTAGAGTTTATTGTTGGGATCTCCCATTTGCAACACAGAAATACTGGGTAATCATTATAGACTGATAGAATTGCATGTTGTTCAGCCTTATAATCTAAAAATGTCAGCAGCATCACACAATTTTGACATCACTTTAGACTAGGGCTGCAACAACGAATCGATTAAATCGATAAAAATCGATTACTAAAAGTGTTGGCAATGAATTTCATAATCGATTTCATCGATTCTGATGACATGTGGATGTTTGATTATTAAAAAACACTCAGCGCGGAGCTGAGCGAACTTGGTCTCTTTCTTGCACTGATAGAGAGTTTGGTGCCTCATAGACAGGGATGAGAAAGAAGGAAGTTCAACAGCATGGTTCTACTTTTGTTCCGTTCTGAAGTGAGGACCGTACAGTCCCTGGTGCTGACTATCCAGCTTAAAGAGCATGACAAGTTAGCATTAGCTCGTTTACTTTTAGAGCGGCAACTGAGAAAATCAAACTGATCTTTGGCGCGGTGTTTGGTGCTGAGGCAGAGAGCTCGCGCTGAGCAGAGCTTTCAGTAAGGGACATTCGAAAAAGTGTTTCTTTTTTCCGCCTTTTTTTTTTCTTTTCAAAACAAAACCAACATAACCCTGCTGAGAAAGACGTGTCATATTATCATAATTATGCAGTGTTTTAAACGCCTTTTGCTTAATTTATGTTTTAGACACGTAAATACACACACGTACTAGTAAAACAATACATTTAGAGTTTGTAAAACACACGAGGAAGTCTAGCAATCCATTCAAACATAATCTACAGATGTGTTTTCTTCATATGAGATACACATTACACAGAGAAAGTAACTATAAAGTTGAATCTACTCTTCTCCAAGTTCACCAGCCACTTACTTGCATGTATTTGGGGGATAACTGGCAAATTTACGTGCTGAATCCTGCGTGTTCTGCTTTTTATGAATAAGGCAAATGCGTTGTCGCAAGTAAACATGGCGACGACCATCTCACATTAAAGATCACGATCACTTACACGTTTATGTCAACTGTTAAAACTTCTGTTTGAGATTATATCTCATTAAGATTATTTTCCTTACCCAAATTACCAATAATTTAACTTGTTTTATGCAAACAATCACAATTCAGAAAACAAGACATAATTTATTATGCTGTTTCATGTGTCTAGTGTGCATCCTAATTTAAAAATATTTAGATATTTGGATTGAAAACAGGAGAAAACATCTCAGGGATCAGCTCAGGGATCAGCTTTTTGAATAAAGGGTTGGAAATGAATGATTTTCTTTTTTTTATCCGATTCATTGATTAATCGTAATAATAATAGAAAGATTAATACATTATTAAAATAATTGTTAGTTGCAGCCCTACTTTAGACATTTCGCTAGAGAATCATTCAAGCTCTAAAGTGACCTAGCAATGGATTCTGCAGTTCTAAACATCAGTCATATTGCATTGCTATTTGTGACACTGCTCATATATATATATATATATATATATATATATATATATATATATATATATATATATATATATATATATATATATATATATATATATTAGCGCTGTCAAAATTAACGCGTTAAAGCATGCGATTAATTTGAAATAATTAACGCGTAAAAAAAATTAACGCAATTAATGCAGTTTTTTTTTTTCTGTTGTGGCCAGGGCAGACACCGGGCATTTTACCGCTGTTTCGACTTACTTTTTGGGCCAGGCTGATCATCTTCATATGATCTGAACGGCCCATAAAACACTCAGCAGACTGTCATGTCTTTCTGCCTCAATGATTGACGGTACTGTGTGAGCTGTCACGCTCTAAAAGTAAGATGTTTCTTTTCCAGACAGAGCGCCTGTGTGACATAATCTGCAGCCCATTAGTTCTTTTCTTTATTGACATTGGGCTGACCCAATCACAACCTTCCATGTTGGGCTCTGTGTAACGTAAGTGTGTATTCGTTAAAATAGCCAAGAGTCCCGCCTGTTTTTTCACACGCGGGTTCGCGCCACGGGAGAGCAGGCTTTTCCGTCTTCACTCTGCAGCGGGGCACATATCAATATATTCCTGTCTATTCTATCTAGTTACCTATCTGTCCTTATACATATACTTTTTAAAACTTTTAATCTGCACCAAGGCTGCGGCAACTTCCTCCTATAATGCTGTTTCCTTAACCTGCAAGTCTTTATTTTACAAATGATAAAGAATGTCCGCTTCTAAAGCTCTGAGGGGTGTCATTCATGTATTTTAATACATGAAAGACAAGCGCATGAGATATCATGACATTGTGTTTTTGATCGTCAGCATGATGTAGGCCTATAGTGACAATAATGTTTATACCATATGGTTAATATAATGATATTTATACATGACCAAACTAGTGTGCTACTTAAAGGTTCAGGACACCCCGGAGAACTTTTTTTTTTGTATTAACAGATGTGTGTGTGTGTTGAGCATCAGTTAAGACAATGTTAGCACCTGTCAGCTTTAATTGTGGGGAAAACTGAATAATTTTGAGCTTTTGTCAGCTAATTTCAGCTTCCGGGTTTAAAATGATTTTTGGGGCGGGATCAAAATCGGCGACGTAGCGCAGAACTGCAAGTGCAATGATGACGCGTCGGTTTCTCATTATTATTCATAGCGGAGTTTTCTTATCCTATGAGAAGAGCCGGCTGCTTAATTATTCATGAGACCTGCCAGACCTGCCAGTGTCAAGCCCGAGCTGAGAGACACGGAAACCACGGCACAGTATTTAGCCGTTCATGAAGGCTCATATGCGTTTGTTTCCATCATCCACGGGGTTTGTTGCATGTTTTCCCCTGCGATCTTGTCAGGGTCGATCATACAGCAAAGCTGTGTGCGTGCTGCTAGCATTTTTGTCGGGAGAGCAGCACGAGAATTAAAGAATGCCGGACGCTGTCTTTCATCAGGAGTTCGTTCACATTCAGACACATCGCCGTGCTGCTGTGTTTGCCTAAATCCTCCAGATTACCAGCAGGGTTAAAGGTTAAAATAGACGGGTCAGGAGACCTGCTGCACTGAGTCTGCTGGATACGGGGATTGAGGGAGAAGTCCTCATTTATAGTGTTTACATGAACACACATCTTTATAATGATATAAATTGTTGTTGTCTGTATATGAAATTACGAATAACAAATGTAGCAGGGCATTAAATCACTGTTTATTTCTTTGCATTTTAACTTTGTAAACTATAAACTCATGCGTCTCCTCTTTGTGTCTCATTTTGTGAGCTATAACTGACAACAGCAGTTATTCGCTCCCCTTCTCAACTGCTGGCCACGCCCACTCCTGCCCGATGCTCGCGGAGCTCCACGCCCATTAATCATGCATCTTTTGAAAAAATTCTGAAGTAGACTTTAACTGAAAGAGGGGGGTGTCATGGCCCTTTAAGCAACTTTTTTTACATTTATTTTTGTAGTTCTGCCCAAACAAATATTTGTTGCATTTTTTAATTGTTTAAGTTCAATTGATTGACAATGTAAAAGCTGTTAGCTATGTTTGATGTTTCACTGTTGAGTTAAACATTTTTTTAGGGTCTCTGAAACATTGCTTTTATTATTTATCTTTATTTTATTAATCAACATTAACTGTGTGTGTCAGCAGGCAGTTTTTGTTATGTTCATTATTTATTAGGCTCCCTCAAAACACACAGGCACACACATTTCCAGTGTGGATTATAATTTTATTTTAATAATAAATTAAAAAAAAAGTAGTTTTTTAATTTGTCAACTCTCGTTATTTCCCATATATGGCTTTTGTGCTTTTATAGAAGGGGAGTTGGTAAACCTATCCAAGGGCGTGTACAGATTTTCAATACTTTATTAATATTATTATAATTTTCCATATCTGCAATGCCTGTATTTTGGCATTTTTTTGCAGTCCACTTAGAATCCAATACGGAAATCAATGTTTTCTTTATTGGTATTGATTGTTTTAAAATTCAAATGGCATTAACATGCCTGTGTTTTAATTTCTGTAATAAATATGGCTGTCGAGCCAGGATCTTGATGGTTTATTGTGGGTATGTTGTTTACATGAAGAAATCTGTGTTACAAGTAAACAAAAATTCTAATAATGAATTATATCTTGAATTTAAATAGTAATTGTCCTGCGTTTCCATTAATTTAACACTCGAATAGACAAAATTACAAGTTTCAGTCTTTTAAATGCGATTAATCGCGATTAATTTTTTTTAGAAGTGCGATTAGTTAATTTTTTTTAATCGATTGACAGCACTAATATATATATATATATATATATATATATATATATATATATATATATATATATATATATATATATATATGTATTTTTTTTTTATTGAACATTTTGTTTTTTAACAAAGCCCGAGATCCACCCAACAAAATATGTAAAATAAAAATAAAAACAGTAATATTGTAATAAGTATAAAATCAGGATAGAAACATAAATTATACAGTCTCTCTTATATTTGACCAAAATTGTACAGATTTTTTTTTTACTAGCACCATTTATTTTAGCTGTGGTGTATTCCAGACTAATATTGTCCAGTAAATAGAGCCTCCAGGATAGATCAGTTGGAGCAGATAGATCCAGCCATAGTTTCAGGATTGTTTTTTTTATTTTTTATTATTATTTTTTTCCGCAGCAGTCAGAACAACTGACAGACCTTTTTTGGTTGATGGATAAGGAGAGTGATGAATCGTTCAGCATAAGAAAAAGCAATGGGTCGCATTGGATCCGAGTTTCCACTAGTTCTGATAGAAAGTCTCGTACCATGGTCCAGAATCATGAAATTTGGGGACATCCCTAGAACATATGTATATAAGTACTTGGTGTAGAGTTGTTACATGAGTGATAAATGGGGTCTGATTTTCTTTTCATTTTAAATAACAGGTAGAGGGTGGCATAAGCTTTGAAAATTAATTTATAATGAATCAATAGTTCTATATTTTAGTTATGTTGTTATTATTTAATTGCACGAGTGTTCAAAATATTTAGTTTACTAACTGTTAAAGAAATATTGTGAAATTGTTGTTAATCCATTGTTTAATCAATTTATTCGACAAGTACCAAAAGTTTTTAAATGTAACGGTAACATTTTTTATTAAAATATTTGTACAAATATTGAAAAAAGTGCCACAGTTTCGACATATGTATTAAGCAGCACAACCACTTTCTAAATTAATAATAAGAAACATTTCTTGATCCTAAAAAAAATCAGCATGATTTTAAAAATGTAAAAACATTTCAATTGTATTTTTACTGCTTCTTTTGGCAAATCGTAACAGTTCTTTTCTGATTGATTCAGTTTTCCTGCTATTTCCTAATGCATTATCTATGCAATGCTATTTGAGTTTGACTATGAAAGCCTAAATTTGATACATGCATTTAGTAAAACTCAACATATCGAGAGTGTGTCTAAAAATCCATTTTAAGGCTTATTGCTCATATAGGCTCACTAGATTGATTAGTGCTCTTCTGTTCATGATGTATGCATGTGAGAGATAGATACTAGATTGTTGGATAATTGAGTTGAACAGCCCAGGGCATTCTCTGAAGAGGGTGTCATTTTTCACAACAGCTCACTTACCCCTAGCAACCAGGCCTCCAAATGGAGACAAATGGACAACTGTGCAGCTGCAGAGAGACTTTTCTTCCTGATTCTCACAGTGTTATTGCTGTCTGTCATTTCACGCTTTGGCTAGACATTACAGGCATTACAGCAATACGAAGTTCAGGCAAACAAACTCATTGATGCTTCAAAGAGAGTGCACGATACGGTGATCTCACACCAGTTGTCACTTCCAGACTTTGGAATATGTAGACATAGGGGGCGAGTCCTTCGTCTGGGGACATTCTCATAATAGGCTTTTAAAAAAATTCTCTCTGACAGAAGTGGCAAACAATATTCAAATACATTTTATACACTGACTGACTAGCAAATCAGAATGTCAATGTCAATCAACATGCGATTTAACAGGTGACAAATAATGATTAAGAAGGCCCTTACATTGAGGTCTCTGAAGTATTCATTGTAATCCAAGGCATAGCCGACCACAAAACGATTGGAGATCTCAAATCCCACATCTGCAACAAATGGTGAAAAGCAAATGTTATTTTTAAGTGATGTTTTCATTACAAACACATTTTTTGTAGGGGAAAATGTAATTAATTCTCATTTTAATAAATAGAATAGTTTATTACACTTTGTTTGACAAAATGAAAAATCTTGATCTATTATAATTGCAGGCCCTTAGCTAGGAGGGTCCAGAAGACCCACAGTGTCCTGAGTTGTGGCTGGGCACCGCAGACAGCCGCCGACTTACGGCGCCAGTGTGTGTACCCTGATAGAAACCTATGTTTAGAATTCTGAAATGCGTGGTGCTGCGCCTCGCCGAGCTGCGCTTTTGGCGTGTAACCTGCTTTATGCTATCATAAATAGTGAAAATAACCAATCGAAAAAGGCTTTAGAAGAATCCTCTGTTGGCTGTCACTTTAGCAGGACTTCAGCTGTTCAGTTTTGGCCAATGCTAACAAACATTTTTTTTTTTTTATTTTACAATCAAACGCAAGTAAAGCCATCTTTCGCTACATTATTGTTTTTTTTTTTTTTTTAAAGAGAAAACCTTTTACAAGTGACTTTTATTATTGACTGTTATAAAAAAAATACCAATAAAAGGAGTTAAGCACCAAAAGCGGACCATATTAAAATGAATTTGAATACTATTTTGGCTATTGTTGTTATCCATGAATTTTCAAATGTACGTTTTTTTTTACAAAAGAGGCTAGAAAAATTGTGAAGCACTACATTATAATTATTATTATTATGTTTTTAGCCATGGGCTGGTATAAGATTATGACTGTATTATAACCTTGGATAAAAATATCATAGTTTCAGGGTATTGTGATTACTGCTTTAAAATTTGTTCTTTTAACCCCTCTGAACAAAATATATTTTGTTTTGAGAAACGGATCAGGAAACATGTCAGGTTTAAGAATTAAAGTGAATCATTGACTTCTGCTGTCTTCATTAGTTTCCAAAACACAGATTTCATTACAATTTAAAATGATATCTTTTCTGCTGGAAATACTGTTGTCCCAAAAACCTACACAAAACTAAAAAAACAGCAGACAAAACAAAACAAACAATTTACATATACCTTGAAAACGGTATAGTAGAAAATGTTTGTGGTTTTTAAAACCTTGACTTTTTCAAACCGTGCTATACCTTGAAAATGGTTATTGTCCCATGCCTATACTTTGTCATTTTTTTTTTTTTAATTCAAATAGCCAAATTGTGACTGAGGAAAATCGAATGTGCAGGCTAGTTTGTTATTTGCCTAATAAATGACAATAGGCCACAGTTTTTAATTTAAAACTTTAACAGATTCCTATTTTTTCCCTAATGATATACATTTGTATAATAAAAATAAGTATTTTTCATATTTTTTTATTATCTTAATCTTTAGACAACATTTTTGGTACATCAAAAAGTGTGGTTATGATGACTATCCGACAAGCTGATCCAGCTAAAAATAGTGCTTAAAATGTCACTAAAATGCAGTATTTAAGTATCATAATTAAATAGAAAACAAGGCGTATAACTGCATAAACGTTCACTTGTTTAGATAAAAGTGCCACCCCTTTCACCAGGCTGGCTTTGGGCCTGCATTGGTATCACTTTACAATAAGGTTGTATTAGGTAATGTATTTACTAGCATGGACAAATAATGAACAGTACATTTATTTACTACAGTTGTTTTTTGATATTTTAAAGGAATTAAAGCTTTTTATTGTTACACTGTGTCCTAACCACACACAACATGCAATAAAAGAAGCAGTTTTAAAATGTTCCTTAATAAAAGCAAAACTGCTGAACTGTTGTTGAAGTCGGGAAATTAAAAATAAAACACCTGAAATTAAATGAAACTCTGGAGGAAATGTGGACAACATAGTGATGCAATGACATTAATCGAATTATGTGCTAACATGTAAAACTGGATCATAAAGGAACATTCAAATAGCAACTCATGTAAACACCTTAATCATATTATTGTCTTATTCAGATTAAACAAATAATTTGATAACTAATGTTCATGTAAACGTAGTCAATGATCAACTCAGGGGCTGATTATGTGATTAAATGCTACTAAAGTGAGTTTGAGTTGACTGTTTTACATGACATTTATAACCAAAATACTTAAAGCAGTGGCAGATAGTTTACCTTAGATGTTAAAAATAAAATAACTAGGCAATGCTTTGAAAATGAAAAACTGTCACTCAGCAGCCGGGGCGGATTTAGTGATTTGGGGGCCCCAAACAATTCCACCCATGGGGCCCAAAAGTCTTAATATAGAGTATACACCCATGCATTTATTTATTCAGCTGACTTTTTTTTTATTTAACTTAATCTTCTTTTCTATTTTTTTTTTGTACAAAAAAATAAATAATAAAAAAATAAAAATAAAAACAACTAGAAATAATAAATACAATTTCATCTGCTTTGACTGCTGAACTGCTCCATTATTTGCGCAGACGTAATAATTATGATACACTTTTATTTTTTAGACCCTCAACTTAACTAAATATGAGAGAAAACTATGTTATATAACTCATTTATAGATAGAATTTATACTAAGTATTTATATTTGTAGGCCCCTAGATTTTCTGGGGTCCTAAGTAACCTGTTACATTGCTTATAGGTTAAATCCACCCTTGTCAATAGTCTATATTTTAATAACGTTAAAGAGGTTTAATATGTATTAGTTTTATTATTACCCTTACCAATTCATTGGGAGTGCAGCAGCTGGTAAGTAAAGAATCTTGTAACGTGATGTGTTGTTTGGACACAGAGTTAGTTCATGTTAAATCACAGTGCAATAATGTTAAATAACATTAATTGAACCAAGAACTAGGATTAATATATTCATTTATAATTACACTGGGCTCATTTTTAATTACTTAATATTAATTAATGTTAGTAAATGCATTAACTTATAAAACCTTATTGTAAAGTGTGACCATTACATTTAATATAAATGGCTTTTATAGCTCATATTGCACATTATGAGACAATTTGGAGCACAAGCCAGAGTAAAAAAAAAATTCATTTAGAGATAAAAAAAAATGACCATAAAATTGTTATTTAGCTCACTTGCTTGTTCTTTTATGGTTAACAATATGTGCAATTGACTACTTGCAATGCATTCAGGTTTAATTATATATATCCCAAAAATAGATCTCACTAAGATGATTTTTTTCTTATGCTAATTTTATAAGAATCCATAGATTTTATTGAACTCAACCTAAAGGGGGATGTATATGCCTGATATACTTCAAGCTAAATCAAAGAACAAAATTATGTATTATAATTTGGAAAAATGACCATAGCTGTAAAAATATCTGTAAATTAGCAGTTTTCCATATTTTGTGACTCATGTTTTGATTTTATTTTTATTGTTTATAATTACTTTTTATGCTTTTGAATTGCATTATGGGTCCTTGAACTTTTTTACAACAAATTTTAACCTTAGAAAGTTCAAAAAAAGTGACATTTATGAACATTTTTAATAGTTTAAAGTAAAATATTGTCTGGATTGGTGATGTATATTACGCTACAAAAACCTTGTAATAAACTGCCAATACATTTTGTTATTTTATAGATTTATTTCTCTATATATAATTTCTTTTACCTTATATAAATGTCAAACTACTAAAATATCAATAAGTCATTTCTTTTAAACTGTAAAGAATTTTCAACATCAAAAGTTGATCAACATCCCATAATGCAATTCTCAACCGTCAATAAAAACTTGTAACTCACAAAATACGAAAACTGTTAATTAACATTTTTTTACAGTGTACTTTATTGAATAGATCCTTAATTCTAGTCCATCATTACACATGTACTCTATGTAGAGTCCTGAAGAGTTTAAACAGTATTCACCACTTACAGTCTGGCAGATATCCTGTCTTACTGGCCACTCTTTTCACCAGCAATCTGTGACAGAGGCAAAACATATCCACTGATCAGCATGTGCACTCAAAGTTTTGGGTAAAGAAGGCCTGTATTAATCTATTAGTCTCACCCAGCTACTTTTATCATCTTAGGCTTGAAGGCTTCAACGTGATCCAGAAGAGCCTTCATGGTCTTCCCAGTGTCCACAATGGCCTGTAGAAAAACAGGTAAAGTGTGGGAAATTGCCCGTCCTATCCTGCTATATTTAAT